>NC_049215.1:6882500-7182500 GCF_013347855.1 Anguilla anguilla | reverse complement strand
GGCTCAGCGGCCCACCCTGGAATATAAATGACAGGGGGTAAAATTATGTCCCCGAACACCGTATGACTGTGTGTGGAAGAATAGCAATGCACATGGAATAGAATACGACAAATTAAGTTGTCACCAGGAACAATGACAAACTCTCTCCCTCACTTTCTCTGTCTCTCTGTCTCTCTTTCTCTCTCTCTCTCTCTCTCTCTCTCTCTCTCACTCTCCCTCCCCCTCCCTCCATCTGCTTTTACCCTTGGTCCTACACAAAATATCAAACTCCGAAAAGCCAAGGCGGTGTTTTAATCACAATTTACCAAACTGCCTAGTGAGAAATGGTGCGGGCAGGAACAAGCTTTTTATTGGGTGGTAGTGTGGGTGGGGGGTGGGGGGGGGGGGGGATGTTGCAGATCTCATTACTAATGGAGATTACAAACATCCAGAGATGAAGCATGCATTAGGGATTCCCACCAGCATTCGAGTATGTTAAGAAACTCCAAGCTTGGCACCGTGCGGTTGGAAATGCCAAACAAAATTCAGGTCGACTTTAGACTTCCACTTTAATCTTCGCTACTCCCTGTGGTTAAGCTGAGAAATTGCATTTGACTCAGTGCAGTCGCGAGGATGCAGTAAACAGCCGTCTGTTTACTACAGAATATGAGGTCTGAGGTGAATGGAGGGATTTGACCCTATCTGCCACGAAACACCTGTCATGCAGGAACTCTACAGATGGGTACCGAGTACACAGACACAATGGGAATGCACAAATTCATCTAAACTACAAAGTATGTTGTTTTCAGCCTTGACTGCCAAGATGCCTGTGCGTGTGCTGCTGTCCACAGATTTTCCGTTGGGGGAAAAAAAACATCACGGAAAAGAATAATGGGAAAGCAACAACTTCAGTTAATATTTTGAAATTTCTTCACAGTTCAGATACCGCTCTGCTTCTGTGTAATTGGTGTCTGCTTGGCTCAGTGTTTTTCAGTTTGAGTTTTCACTTGCAGTCTTAGCCGTGAAATAAAGACCGTGCATCATTCCCATTCTCTCATTAGCTGAAAATGTGTTGATCATGACATTCGTAGACTGTAGAGCCAGGCAACAGTGCTGGTATCCATATTTATTATAATCTAAAGGTACAAAATAGAATTTAAAAAAACGTAGTTCCCTGTTACCGGGAAATAAATATCTGGGTGTGATAACAAAGGGAAAAAAATTCTTAGCCAGCTTTGTTCCTTTTCTAACATTGCACTTAACATTCAAATCACAAGGCTCTTGGCTAGTTTAAAAGAAAAGCATGGAAAAAAAGGAAGAAAGAAAAGAAATGTCAGGTCATTGTAGATAGCAATTTTTACCCAAGTAAAACGAATACATGAAATCTTTATTACCCACAAGACACCTGTGAGTGGAGGCCCGGCACATTCAGACTCGTTCTGGTGCCCTTCTCCGACTTTTCTCTCCAGCGGTTCAGACCGCATTTTTTCATTCTTCTTTCTTAAAAATCCTTTGGACTTGTTGCATCAGGGCCAGCCCTGAACAACGCGTACGTGTGAAGCACTGTTTCAAGTGCTAGGCACAAGATGGAGGACACGGTCTCCAGTTTGTCCTCGTAACCTCACCCTCAATTCGTGAGCCCTGCCTTCGGCTGGCATTGAACAAGCTCACAGCTCTGCGAGATTTCCTCCGTCGGGAAACTTACATTTATGCAAAATCAAAGCGTATGCTTTATCAATTGCTAAATTCAAAGTGTATACTTTATAAACATCTGGACACACTTGATAAAAAATTGGTCTGCCTGCTAAATTATAGATATCAAAATGATGGCAAATTACAATGAGCACTTTGATTCATAAATTTCACAGACATTAAACCAGCACTATTCCAACGCTTTTATAATTATCTGTGGCGTGTATATGTGCAGCCCAGTTTACAGTTCAGTCTGTAACATAACCAAATAAAGCCACTGAAGCGTAGCTAGCTCTCCAGCCAGTTTTATGAAACATATAATGTGCAATGAAAACCCTTTTTTCTTAAGTTAACAGCAGAGAAGGTATATTTCTTTAAAAATGACCGGGGAACTCGTGATATATTAACCTTTTAAGCAGATTTCAGCATGCATCACAGCACGGTCCTGTAAGGATGCCAGGACAAAGGCTTATACCATATTTTCTGTACAGCGCAAAAAAAAAAAAAAAAAAAAAAACTCCTTCAAAAAATGGCATGCCATAATCTATAAATCTCTGAGTGAATCCATTCTAAAAGGACATGGGTGACATTTCCTTTCTGAAGCCAAACAGATTAAGGTATTCAAGTTCAAGTCCTTCCTTGCTGTGAGTGCCTGTCAAGGTCAGAGGGAGACGCTCAGGAATGACATTATGTGCGGCCTCCTGTGTGTGTGTGTGCGTGTGTGCGCGTGTGTGCGTGTGTGGGGGGGTGGGTGTGTGTGGGTGTGTGCCTGTGTGTGTGCCTGTGTGTGTGTGAGTGTGCGGGTGTGTGCATGTGTGTGTGTGTGTGTGTGTGTGTGTGTGTGTGTGTCGTGTGTGCGTGTGTGACTGTGTGCAGGTGTGTGCATGTGTGTGTGTGTGTGTCATGTGTGTCTGTGTGTGCGTGTGTAGGGGGGGTGGGTGTGTGTGTGTGTGTGTCGTGTGTGCGTGTGTGTGTCCTGAGTATGTGCGGGTGTGCGCATGTGTGTGTGTGTGTGTGTGCATGTGTGTGGGTGTGTGTGTGTGAGTGTGCAGGTGTGTGCATGTGTGTGTGTGTGTGTGTGTGTGTGAGTGTGCAGGTGTGTGCATGTGTGTGTGTGTGTGTGTGTGTATGGTTATGATGGGATTATCAACATCCAGCAGTAAATTAAAGGACCCCGGTGCAATGTGGGAAGTGACTCAAGTCTCCGTGAGCGTGTGAGAGGGTACAGTATGCCTGGTGCTGCTCGGGAGTGGCATGTGCGTGATGAAGTGCTCTGCAGTGACTTTCCAGCTGCACTCGAGTGGGTCACGCAGGGGACACCTAGCTCACATTTACCTTTTCCACCGGTTCCAGTCGTGAAAAATTTAACACATTAGCCAGCATTATCCGACTGACCTTCTAGAACAGGGCTCATACCTGTATAAACACTGCTTGTCAGAGACCTCGACGTGCTGTAGTACGCACAGTTCTGTGGCCCTCGGATGGAGGAGAGGGCCGATGTGTACGTGGGGAACAGACTTGAGGGAGTTCTATACAGGTACACACTGAATTGGGGTACACAGCAGCCTTTGAGGTTCAAAACAAAGCGAAGCAGGAGGGTTTCTGAGCCATGCAAGTGTATAATCACTTGACTTCCTCTGGCCGGGAGGGGATACAGTTAAAGCTGAATTGCCGCATGATCTCATTTTGACTGAGTGCAGCCCCCTGTGTTTTAGTTCGCTCGCTCCGTCTCAGCTGCAGCGGCTTAATTGTGTTCGGCAGTTGCGTCTAACCCCGGGTTAGCCTGTTCTCTTTTAGCCTGATAAAATGCCACCCTATATTAAATTATATTTTGGCATTCTGGGCCCTTCGCAATGTAATGTGGAGGGGGGGAGGAGGGGAGGGGGGGGACGCGCACATAGCAAAACCAAAATATTCCTCATGACGAACTGCGGCTCCATAAATGGTGGCAAGTTCATGGAGCCCTGTTGCAGAAGTGATGCCCGGAAGTCTATATTTTATTCCCTTTTATCTGCTATCATTTTGAGCATTTCTTGAGATTACAGAAACTGTTCTAAATAATGCAAATGTCATTATTTCATTGCATTTTTACAGTCTAAATAAAATCGAGGTTTATTGCCCATTGATTTTCACGAAATTCAATTAATATCGAGCATAAATCTGTTGCGCGTATAGCTGGTTGACAGAAACAAGGGCATTGCTTGCATACAGTAGTGTACTGTTCTTGATTGCCCTGCTCTAATGGATCATAGCAAACATTTGGTCATATTTGACTTTATTGGGACTTGGATTGCATAAAATTCTGATATCCAGTTTAAACTGAGTGTATATGAAATGTATTGAAGATGCATGCTGAAACATACACTCCTATAAGATGGAGCATGTGCGTGTGAATATGGGATCTGAGCTCTGTTGCCAAAATCTCAGATAAATTTCTGCGATTGTGCAAAGCAGTTGTTTTGTTGGACATGAAGGAACATTTTTGTGTAAGGTCAAAAAAAAAAACAACAACATTATGAACAGGGAGAGAAGAGACCTTATGACAAATGTCATGGTGTTGTGGACGCTAATTAAAAAGCCAGCCTTTAATAATCCTGCCACAATGCATTTGAGAAGTGAAGCCGCATACGCACAGGTGCCAGAACCACTTCGGTTCCAAAATCGTCCTCTCGCCGGTCATAGCTATTGCCATAAAGACCCTCTTTCCCCCCAGCCCAGCCTCTGTCTGCAGTGTAAGTGTGCATAGGAGAAGCGGTGGAGCTCTGCTCGGCGATTCGAGCCCTCTTCGTGCTGAATAATGCATGAAAGACAGCCCGAGTCACTGCATCAAGCCATCCGGAAAAAACAAAAAGAGGAGCGAGGAGACATTAAAAACTGTGAGAAATATTGGAGTAACTAAAGTCACCGCCGAGCCGTGCGTAATATGGACGGTTAGAAACATTTAGAGCTCTTTATTGTAATTATGAGAGCCTTTTGGATGGAGCGCGGACTCAACGAGTCCCCCGACTCTCTCTGTTTGCAGCTCCGCTGAGCACTCGCGTCTAGCGGTGGGATGGAAATTGAGGGTAATTGCACGTTCGCCCCATAGATATTGCAAGCTGGCAAACAGCAGGAGTTTTCTGCAGGATTTGCCAGTTCGCCGCTGCGGCTGTTAAAGCTCCGACTTGTTCCCGTACCTCCCCAACGCGCGGCTCCCGAGTTACACTTTCCCTGTCCGTCCACCGAGTTTGATATTAATGCTCACCTTCTGATGGGCCCAGAGGATCTTAAAACCCACACTTCCCTGGCTTGAGAAAGACTGCTTAGGGTTTGGCTGCCAGCTTGGATACAAATCAAGGCTGTGTAAGGAAGTAAATAAATAAATAAATAAAACACGCTTCTCCAGTAACGTGGAGTCGACCGTTCGACCCAAGGCCTCGCTCTTCACATTAATCACGCAGGTTTGCGGTGTTTATTTCTCTCGCGGCCTCCCTGATGGATGATGATTATATTCCCCGTCCAGATTAAAAAGCTGCCCAAACAGCTGCCACTCCTCTTTCCTTCGTCGTTGGCCCCTCTGTTTCTCTGTTTCTCCATCTCTAACTCTCTCCGCCGCAAATGAAATGATAATTACGAGGTCCTCATTCCGCTCTGTTGGTCTGGTGATATTTTATGCATTCAACATCCATATATATATGCCGTGTTTACCGAGATCTTGTCCTGTTCCCTCTCTCTCCCCGAGCCCAAATTAGAAATGTTAGGAAGGCCGAGCACTTAAAGGTGAAAGTCCTTTGAGCTTCATTACTGATTTGCTGCTACGCGCATTTCTGATTTGTTTATCGCAGCATATTTTCCCCACTTATTTTATTCAGAAAAAATATTCCATGGCCGGTTGATAAGATGTCACGGTTTGTCTGAAGTTATTTGCATACACTGCATATGCAGAAGATGAAAATGATCGTAAACACATGACAAGCTACTGGAAAATATACAGCATAACAAGCCATTATAATTGACTTTAAAAAAGGTATTAAAATATGGGTTTTATCAAATATGGTACAAATGTGATTTTGCTCAAAGTTTATAGAGGTAGAGTAGAGGTAGCATCATTATTGCCCTACATTACTTATATTCATTAGTAACCCACTTTTGTAAAAGTTCAATATTCACATAATTGCTTTTCAATAGTATATAGGCAAATGTTGTGTGTGGTGTGCCCTGGATGGACTGGCGAACTGCTCAGGGTGCATTCCTGCTTATCGCCCAATGCATGCTGGGATAGGCTCCAGCACCTCTCGTGACCCTGACCAGGAATAAGCAGGTATAGAAAATGTATCGGTGGATGGATGGGTAGTATATAGGCACAGATACTAACGTTCGCTTAATTTTTCAAAACAAAAGTTCGGACTTGGTTTTACAGTGTGTCAGTCAGAGTACTGACATTTTAGAGGGAATCTGGTTGCTTCTTAGTGATGGAAATTCGCTGATTGACTTGACTGGCAGTAGCTATATAAAGCAAATAATACCTTGAATTTTTTGTTTTAATACCCTTGAAGTGAGAAAGGCGGTCAAGCCAGAGAATGGGTGTAATTTAGCCCCAGAAGCTGGTGGTCCACCACAAGGCTAGTCCACAAGTGGCACATTAAATTGTTCAGACTGTTCTCTCTCACGCTGAGGAAAATCAGCGGTACCTTCTAAATCGGCGGGCAGTGGAAAGAGAAAGAACATTCAGCTTTTCATTAAGCACAGCTTTACATAGCCTGAATACACCACCATCAAACTGCTGTGTTACTGCCTCTAATGAAGCTAGCTCCCGCACCCCCATGATTCTGATGGTGGATTTAAGTTGGGTGGAGAATTTAATGCGATTCTAATGTCTGGACTGTCACTACAACTTCTGATGTGTTTGAGCTTTCATCTACAAGCTAAGCTTTCATTTGCCATTGCTAGCAGGCTAACTGTAAATGGCAACTTTATTTTGTCACAATTTCAATAAAAAAGGGGCTGTGTTCTGGCAAAAAAATTGGTGTATATTAACGTGTGTTTTTGAAACTTATACATTTTATATTAACACAAAGCACCAACACCTGTGCATCAGGTGTTACTGTTTGGTTCAAGCTTCATACAAAGCCTGAAAGTCCTTATGTGCACTGTAGGGTAACTTCAAAGTTGAAAAATCGAAACCGGCAATCAAAAACATTGGCCAATGTGCAAAACACAGCATACGGCTATTTTGCAATACTCTTCGTCTTTTAGCAAGCTAGCCTGCTGGATTTGCAAACTAATCACGTCAGCAGACCACTCCTGGCCTACAATAACAAATTGCAGATAACCCTCATTTACACCCCATAATTAAGACATACAGTTTAGCCAAACAACACACACGCACACATACATACTGTATATAGTATGCTATAGAGGTCTTCTTTGGTCTACCAAGCCCTTTTGCGATTACTGAACTCACCAGTGCTCTCTTTCTTCTTATTGATGTTCCAAACGGTTGATTTTGGGGAGCATAAGGTTTGGCCTATGTCTCTGACTGTTATTTTTTTCATATTTCTTAGCCTCATAATGGCTTCTTTGCCTTTCATTGGCACAACTCTGGTCCTTATGCTGACAAATTTGTCCTGAACATTATGGCACCCTGAAATTGGGGGGGGGGGGGGGGGGGGGGGGGGTGGGCTTTGTATATGAAGTTTTGTGATTTCTACATAGTGAAACCAAAATGTATTTAATTCTGGACTTTAACCACATACAAATTGTTTGATTACAAATCTAAAATCATGGAGCACAGAGCCGAATCAAGAAAAAACCATGGCTTTTCCCCAAAAAAATTATGGAGCTCTCTGCATATGTCCTTCAGACCAAAAATAAATAAATAAATAAATAAATAAATAAATAAATGTGAATAAGAAGGTCACGGTGGGGGAAAAAGATGCACAGGCCATCCAATATCTGCTCAAAAATGTATTATCCTTCTCTTATGCGCGGGGAGAATGTCAAGGACGGTCATTACACACGATCAAGGTGCCACACCTCATTTATTCTGAATGATTGTGCATTCCAGGGCGTTCGGAGACGAAATGGACGAAATCACACATTTTTTTGAAAACATCTATCATTTGTATTTTCCTGTTCTCCTGGGCACTGGAAAGAAAAGCTATTACCTTCTTGGTTACAGGAGGGCGGGGGAGTACATTTTTAATTTGCATTGTGATTTGAACAGTATAAACAGAACCTAAATAGGGCATTTTTATTCTACTCCTCTGATCAGCAGTGCAGGGATCACATTAGCATCGACAGTACATTGGATTTTAAAAGTTGCAGAAACACTATTTTCGTACCGCGTGGAGCTGAGAAAATTCATAAACTGCCTCATCAAAATTTTTTAGCATCAGTTGCCTGCAGTGGATGAGCAGAGGAGTAATTGAATTTTTTAAAATCACATCTTTGCTTCTGCTTCTCATAAAGGTGTGTGTGTGTGTGTCTGTGCGTGTGTGTGTGTGTGTGTGTGTGTGTGTCTCACATCTTCAAGAGAAGCAGAGGCAAGCATATAAAATATTTCATTTTGAATCAGGTTGTGTCCTCCATGAGCATGTCATCCCAGCAGTGTGTAGTGAGGAACATTAGTGATGAGCATTTTTTAGGTCCCAGCATTTTTACATGCCATTAATCCTGCAGTGATGTGGCTTTCTGGGTTTATGTGGCTGCGGGACGGTTTCTAGGGGCGCACCCTCCGGACTAGGGGGAGCCATAGCCGGGACAGCCTAAGTATGAAAAGGAGTCATCAGGTCTTCTACCTGACGGATCAATGTAAGTGCAAATTTCAGATTGCTTTCCTGATGGGTGCCAAGTTATCTGTGATTCAACTTTAATAGGTTATTGAGCGCTCGGGCATTTAGGGAACAGGGCTGTATTTCAAGTTATTGACAATCAGATCCCTGCAACTTTCTCATTAACATACACCAGGACAAACAATATTAATCTTCACTGCAGCTCCAGGAGTGGCTGAGTAACTGTAAGTGTGAGGGGGGCCAACACAGGGGGGTTTGAGCACAGAAAGGTTAGCATATTAGAGGACTTCGGTATAACACACACATATGCACACGCACACACACAAACACACACACACATGCACACGCACACACACACACAGACACATGCACACACACATACACACGCGCACACGCACACACACGTGCACACACACACACATGCGCACACACACACGTGCGCACACACACACACAAACACGTGCATGCACATACACACGCGCACACGCACACACACGCACACACACGCACGTGCACACACACACACCTCCTTTAAGGGGGTGTGGATGTAAAGGGATTCCAGGACTGCAGAATGTTTTCATTTTTTTAGAATAATACTGGTTGAGTGGAAAATTGCACCATCAAATGTACTTTGAAATGTATGAACTTTGAATCAAAGCCCAAATCTTCAATACTATTTCGCACCTAAAGCCCAAAGCAGGAATGAAGGAGATCATTCACAGGTGTCTGTGGCTGCTTTGCAGTCATAAGAGATGATGCAAGTTAAATAAATTGAAATTGTACAAGTAGTTACATAATGGAACATCAAAACTTGAATGTTTTATATGGGTACATACATGCCCTTGTCAAGAATGACTTGCATACAGAGTTTACTTCCATAACATCTATTTATGCAGCTGGATATTTAAAGGTGCAGTGTGTAAGTTACTCAGTTTTCTTCTAGAGTAAGGTTAATAACCAAAAAATGCTTAATTAAAGGTGCAGTGTGTACGTTTGTTGTAAGAATGCTTTTGTTCATATTTTCTTCATGTAAAATTTCCTTCATATCCCAACAGATGTCAGTAAATTAAAAGGTCTAAGAAAAAAAATCTGGTCGTTCATACAGTAAAGTTGCTAGTTTGTCATCTTACATTTAAAGCCTTTAAACTGTGTGTGACCCGTTCTATCATAATCAGTTGGAAGTCGTTATGGCCAGTTTTACATAAATCTTTGTTTATGCCAAAAAATTTCATTTTTGGCTGTGTCAGGGTATCTTATTTTAGCAGGACAAAATCTTGGCTTTCATAATCTGTCAAATTCAGAGTAAAAACATAGTTTATACATAAGATGACAGGGTAGGGTAGTGTTGTTTCGTTTGGATGCCTAGGTAACGTGACCTGTGCTCTGCTCTTATCTCTGTAGCACTAGCCCCGCCCACCCTGTTTGCTCTGGCAGAGCTGTGAATGCGCAAATGGAGGCGGGGCATACAGCTGTCCTGATTGGTTGTTAAGATTCAGGCACGCTGAAATTTGGAGTGGCTGATTTCAGAGCCTGGGGCAGTCAGAGAGACCAGATTTTTTTTCGTAGACCTTTGAATTTATTGATATCTTTCGGAATGTGGAGGAAATTTAACCAAATATGAACAAAAATATTCTTATAGCAAACTTACACACCGCACCTTTAATTAAGCATTTTTTAGATTATTTACCTAACTCTAGAATAAACCTGCCACCTGGGAACGAAAAGGAAGCGGCAGTCTTATCCATCTCTGTGAGGGCTGGCTTTGTGGTGTCGTGTGGCTCCCCAGCTGTTGCCGGATACCCTTAATCCATAACTCACACCGTGCCCTTGGACTCGCCAATGAACTGCGGTGTGACTGTCACCTCAATATCTATGCATGCTTGAGCCCAGGAGGCCAGTCCAGGAGAAATGGGGTCATACTGTACAGGGGTCTGAGGGACAGAAGGGGGGGGGTGGTGTGTACCCCCCAATTTATAGAGCAATGCACTCAAGCCAGTAGGCCCCAATTTAGTCTAATAGAATTTGGCTTTATCCTTAACATGATGAAAACTAGTTTACGCAGGAGTTTAATTTAGCATGTACGGCTAAACATTTTGATTAAGGAAGTCACTGAAATGGCCAGAAGTATTGCATAACGTATAAACGACTGCTTACGTTTGTTAAAGATGAATAGCTTACTGCAAACTGAATCTCAGCCTTAAACTGAACAGCACCTGAACGTTCACGTGATCAAAAAATTGGGGATTGTCTCTTGGCCGGTTTTCACAGATGTTCACTTATGAGCCCAATCTTTCTATTCTTTTAGCTGTCAGTATGCCGTGAGCAGAGAGGGGTTTGAAAAAGGTAACGTGAGGTGAGCAGCAGAAGAAGCAGCATGTGGCAAGATTTCCTGTGACACGCTGTTCCGGAAATTTAAACAGAACTGCTCAACTAAGTGTTTCTGGGTAATTCAGTCTCGGGTTCACTCTTCATCTTGTTGAACACTCTTCCCAGCAGGGGAAGGAGACAGGCAAGAGAATGGAGGCAAGGGAATCAAAGTAGTTCTGAGTAAAGACAGAACACTGACAGGAGAATTATTATTTTCTTGGAAGACGCCCTCATCGTGACTTAAACACTGTAACTCATTAGCTGTTTTTTACTTCATAAAAAAAGTACTTTGCTCACAGGAATAATAGCAGTGTCCCATCTGGAATTTAAACCATGCACAGAGCAGACATTTCATTATAACACATTTGGGGTATTTATTGAATAATAAATAACCCAAAAGTGTTCACACGTACTCAGCCATATGCACAGCCATTTTATTCTTGCTGAATAACACAACAGATAATGCTACATGCATACAGCTCAGTAAGAGCATGAATATTAGATGCGTTTTGTGCTTTTTATCAAATTTCATATCAAATTTTATAGGAAAAAAACAACTGGTCTGTCTGTGTTTTTCTGGTCTGTCAAAAAAAATACATTTTCCTGCACACACATTTCAGCAATAAGTGTTTGGGCTATAAAGTTAACGCAAAATGGTGACACTATTTCACCATATTTAAACTGTTTATGCATGTCAATAATAAGATTGTTCATCTACAGTAGCTGCAAAACACTCATAAGCAGAGTCATGGTGTAGTGTAATGGTTAGGGACCTGGGCATGTAAGGTTTGATTTCGAGGTTAGAGGATTGCTGTTGTACATTTGAGCAAGATATTTAACCTGAGTTGCAGTGGTATATATCCAGCTCTATAAATCAGTTCAAGGCAAAAATGATTGTTCAAGTTGCTCTGGATAAGAGTGTCTGCTTAATAGCAGTAATGCATTTAATAGTACAGGATCTTATGACGCTGCACAAATGGCACACATGGAAGTAAAAAATATATTTGCTGCTTGTTACAGAATATTGCATATTGGGGAAAAGGTGAATTGCTATGAAAGCCTCTTCTCTAGAATGTCATTATGAGGAGTATGTCATCATCCGCTAAGCAGTACTCTAGCTTTAAGCCTTACTCATGGTACGACCAAGATTGTTAGCATTTTATATAAGACCTCAGACGCTACCCTTTGCATCATTGCAAGGTGACAAGAAAAGAATATGTCACCAGTAAAGCATCTGTTCACCTAAGTCACCTAATATGAGTCTTAAGCTCACACTGCACATTCAAAGCTCAGTTTTAGCATATTGTGTTTGTGTGAGTGTGAGTGTGTGTGAGAGAGAGAGAGAGAGAGAGAGTGTATGTTTGATAAGGGTACAGAAATGCTGCAGTCTGTGTAATAAGAAATATAGAAAACCATGTCTACAGTATCATGCCTAAGCATGCCTATCCCTATAAAAGCCTTGTAGTGAAAAACACTGTGGGGAAAGTGTTCTCTTGTTGAAGTCTACGCTCTGGAAGGACTGCCGTCCTTTTAAACTTGGGTGGGCCACTGGATCCACTCCCCAATCAATCATCTTCTTGCACAAACTACAATTTACAGTCCTCAATGCCTTTACTATCTCAGCCAAATGATATCCCCTCCTCTCCTCTCCCTGTTTCTGAAGGATTGCGGGACCAATTGGCCAGTGACTCAGCTAAGCGCTTCAAAAGCCTGCTTCAGCTGAGTATAAACACAGCTCTGCGTGCGGCAGTCATCTTAACTATTACTGTACTTTTACAGTCGTGAAGAAAGATTCGTGCTTTCCGATATCAGTGCAAATGGTGCGTTTTTGACATCACTTAACGTCTCTATTGCGAGCAATTGTACCAGATGGTCACAAACGACCAGAAGCCTGGCTCATTTCTTAAATGTCAAATGTTTGTTCTCGTTCCTTCAGTGATATCCGTGAGAAAACACGGAAAAAAGACAGTAAGAATGCTGTACTATGAGTGTGCCAGCGTTCATGTATTTCATCTACATAACTGCATCTGAACCAAAATTGGATATTATAGTTTTTCCTCTTGTCATTTTGCCCTTTTTGTCATCTCATTAGTCCGTAATGAATTCATTGAAATCTAGACATTAGTGAAAAGCAGCGTTTTTACTGGCATACTCGCCAGAGAGTGACATCTCATGATTTAGATGACGCCGGGCTTCAACTGAAGGTCGAATGATTTGTCGGCAGCACCCAAACCACGAGATTGAATTACTGTTTAGCATGACCCGCACCTTGGGATGGTGAATAGATAGGTCTGAATTGTAAAGTAACATTGACAGGGACCTCAGGTCCTTGGAACCCCAAAGTAGAACTGTCCAGCAGACAGTGAAATAAACATCGGGGTTTTTGCGATAAATTGAATCAACCTGCTGACGCAAAATAATAAATTAATAAATGTCTTTATTTTTTTATCATTTGTAATATAATCTAATATATATATCTAATATAATCTGAGATGTAATGAGATGGTTCAGCTAAAGTTCCTTTCTCAAGGATGCAGCACACACTGCCACACTCATTGTAATGTTCTAGTCATAAGCTCCGGTCCTTTAAGCCGTGATGTCACGGCGCGTATTCCAGCTATCGCTCAGGAGTTTCTGCTCGCTGTGGTTAGCGCTTTACCATATCATCGACAGAAACGCTCTGCCGCAAATAAGATGCCTCGAGGCGTTTTATTTCCAGGCTGCGGGCTCCTGTGAGGGATTGTCGAAGGAAACTGCATTAACTGGCCCGAAAAGACATACCCCCCCCCCCCCCAAGAGGACACTTTCAGATTATTACCACCAAGCTTCCATAATCTACATCCATCCCGGTGCCCTCGCTTCAAGTCAACATGACCTTGTCAGAGAAAATGACTAAATGTGGTTTTTTTTTTTTTACATAGAAGCAGTGCACTATCATTTGGCTCGGGCTCAAACGCTATAAAGCATTCAACATCAAAGCCGTCTGACATGGACGCAAGCTGACCACGCTGATGGGTTTCTGCACACTGTGTTGGGAAGCCTCCGCATTTGGACGCATCTGATGTCTGACCAGAATTTTGACAAGGAAGCCCATGTACAGCAAATAGCTTTTGAAGTTTGTGCAACCTGGCAGGTTTTCTTTACCGATTTGTGTCCAGGTAAAAGGAAAACTAGTGGTTTATTTTGCTGAATGTTACTGGATGCCCATGTTATACCTAATTAACACATTTGTCACATGCTTACCATATACACAAAATGGTCTTAAAACTAGGAAGGAGCATTGTAGCAAGCTAGGAGCTGTCTCCATGGATCCTCAGTTTAAAAACGGCCAGTGTGGGTGCAGGTGTTTGTATTAGCCCATCACACAGACCTGATTCCACTTTATCGAAGACCTGATTAGTCAGTTAATCAGGTGGTATTGTGCTTGGCACAAAAAAAACAAAAAAAAACCTGCACCCACACCAGCTCTTTTTGGATAAGATTGGGGACCCGTGGTCTAATCTTTTCTGACTTGGTAGTTGGCCAGTAGGGGGCAGTCTTCCCTGCAGCCAGTAGAAATCAATTTCCCCAGAGTAGTGTGCCGCTGGAGATGCTGTAGAGTAGGTTGTTCTCCAAAGTCCTGGCCAGATTCCAAGTGTGGCTCTGGAAGTGTGGCCTTTTAACTGTACCCTATTTTAGCCAGACCTTTTAACTGTACCCTATTTTAGCCAGACCATTTAACTGTACCCTATTTTAGCCACCTGGGCTAATGTGTGGAGAGCGTTCTGCTGGCCGTTTCATCACTCACATGTGCGCTACGTGTTGGTCACGGGCGAGTTTAGTTTCCTCACCTTCTCCGCAAAGCACTTTGAGATCCTCAGACATTATGAGCAACACTGGAGGAAATAAACCCAATGGATTCTCATTAGTAGAGGTTGCAGGTTTGTTTGCGGGGTGGGGCACTGCTGCAACGAAATGAACACAGACTTCTCCGGCATGTACCCAGTAAAGGGGAACTGCGAAACAAATGAATACAATTAGAGAGGAGCATAAGAATAAAGAGCCAATAACTGGCTGTGTGAAACACAGGAAATTTACCCATAATTCAGTGCGAGTATTAACGAGAATGAATGCGAAAGGCGAAAGGGAGAGGCAGAGCTCCGAGTGCAGCATTAGTCCAAGGAAAACGAGCCGATCGTCCAGCCAAGCAGACACCAGTTCTTCGCACAGAAAGACCTGGGGGCGAGGGGGGGGGGGGGGGGGTCGGATATTACGCTTGACATTTATGAACTGCCATCTCGTTTTGTTGTATGGAAGTCCATTTCAACTGTGGTATTTTAATGCAAATTGCAGCAGTGCAATGATTTTTACATCTCATTTCTCTATGCAGTAAAAAAAAAAAAGATGCTTTCAAAGCATTTAAAGATGCCAATGATAGACAAAAACACTCCCATTATGCTTTTCAGACTAAAAGCAGGGCTAATTCATTTTCTATTAGAATTTTTACTAATCTGTTCAGAGTGGAGCTTTGAAAATCGGTGAGGAAAATAGTTTTAAATATTCCCAGTGGTAAAGAAACATACCTGAGATATCAAAATCTGTAATGCACTGGACCTATTTCAATGTTCTTTGCCTATGGGGTCTTTGCATAAATATAATTATAATGTTAACAAAGACAAATCAGCTTGAATTATGTGCCAACTGCAGAGAGAGAGGCTTCTTCGGTATCAGTCACGTTCACATGGATTTGAATGGGAGTCTTAATGTTTACACAAGCGGAGGTACCGGAGCGTTCCTGTCCAGCTCCACTGGGGTTAACAGACATGGCTGGGAATCCTCACTCCAAAATGGAGACACGGCGTAATTAGTCACAGACGGCGTTAGGGCTGGGAAACAGTCTGACTGAATGATGTATTGATCCAAGAGTGGGAGGAAAAAGTTGGTAATTTTTTCAGTCTTTTACAAAGCTCCATCATCCAGAGGAAACACACACACTCAGACTCAGGCGCTCACATAATATATGTGGTATTTGTCAAAAGGAAATTAATGTTTCGGGGGGTGAAAGGGTCCCTAGGGTTAGACTGGAGTTATCTGTGAGGAGTATTTACCTTGCAGGAAAAATTGCTTCACAGAATTAAGATGGTTTTTTTTTTTTTCGTTTTTTATTATTTTTGTCAGGGCAACAGTAATGCCCCAGGATGCAGTTTTCCTCGTGGGGCGGGGGGTGGGGTGGGGGGGGGGGGGGTTTACAAAGTCTGCTCTTCAAAAAAAAATAGGCTCTGGAAACAATTTGGGTTTATTAAAACTCGAAAAGATCCAGAAGCGGATAATGAGTCATGCTCTGCAGCACACACGGGCTGCCTGGCTCCAGCTTGGGCTTCTTTGAGGGGAGACGCAGCAGCAGCGCCACACTTTGAGTCAAACGCGCGCGCTAATTTGACTTTGATTTAGATCCTCGCCGTCCAAAACACTGTAAGAGCGCAGAAGGTGGTGCGTGGGAGGGGAAGGGAGCCAGACTGCTCCAACCACCCATTTTGTTTCGGCAGGATCTCGCTTCGCCCACTGAAAAGGGGCCCGGCGCCTCTCCGGCCGCCCCTCGTCTCCGCGGGAGGCTCGGGGCAACGACGGAGGGGGGGCGACCCTTCCCCGCGCGTCTGCGGGAGAGGGCGGGTGAATCACGAAACGCGAGAGGTGGCGCGCGGCCCGCCAAGCTGTTAGCGGCGGAAGGCATTAACCGGGGAAAGCGAAAGGCAGTCGTTTCGGGATGGCGTGATGCGTTGCAGCAGAACCGCGCGCGCTATTGACAGACTTCCGTAGGTGAAGCCATCGGCAGTCACCTCCCTGCCTGTGAGAAAGTGCCAACGGGTTCGTCTAAATGGGACATTTACATTGGCTCGTATAGCGCAGTAAAATGTTCAGCTCTTACAGACTACATATGGTCACTGTTGAACTCACATGTAACTGTTCCACTCTGTTAGACTGTTAGGCACTCTGTGAGTTAGAGCTGAATTAACACTGGACATTTTACGGTGAACCAGTGAGTGGTTGAGAACATTTTGTGTTGTACTAGCTGTGGAGAACTAAGAATAACTCGTGTGCACGTAGAAGCTTTTGTTGAAGTTTTTTTTTCGAACCCTTTTTTAAAAGTGATGCCAACGTATGAAAGAGTCCATGGCTGAGTGTTCGGACAGGTGCTGTTCCACTGCCCCCCATGCATACGAAAAATAAAGTGCTTGGCGACCACCTCATCGCCCTGACTCCTCTGGAGGCCTGATGTTCCAATGGGACCCAATAGGCAGGAGGAGAGAGAAGGCGGGGGGAGGGGCTACAGGGTGCCAGGCAGCACGAGGCGGAGCCAGACGCAGCCCCCGCTGGGGAACCTGATGTCATTCTCACACTGCTGTGTCTGAAAGCCATTTGAGAGAGCGACATCCTTCCCCCCTGGGGGAGCTGCCAGCTACGCGTTCAACAACACAGAGCACCTATTACTGTCAAAATCTTCACCTCACAGAGAACCACTGGGAGTGTGTGGAAAGGGTCCTGTTAAAGCTTCTTTTTTTTTTTTTTGACTAAGATGTCGAATGCATCTTAGACAATACTTGTTTCCCAGGTGAACCTGTGCATGTTAAATGCGGGACCAGTAGTAGATAGATGAACTGATCTGGGAAATAGTTTTTCTTGCTAACCTGCAGTATGCAGTATCTGCACAAGGCAGATGGATCAAATGTGTGGTGTTCTGTGCTCAGGGGAAATCAGCTGGTGTGTTGTAGTGTTTGTGTGCTGGGACATTCACTGTTTATCTTGTGGAGATGAGCACACAGTCATTAATATATTGATCTATAGATATAGTAATAAATATTGTCACAGAAATGGTAATACATGCAGTCATTATTTACTTTTGAGCATGCATGGTTCACCAGAACAAATGTGTAATTGCTCCTATATACAATTTCAGCTATACTGATATTTCAGGGTTGTATGAACAGTGAGTCTTCTCCAAACCAGATTTTTTTTTCTAATTCAATGTTTATTTTATATTTATTAATATGAATAGATCTTTAAAATGTTTTTATTTTTTTCCTTAGAATTCTGTAAGGACATTTAAGTTGCAATTACTCTCTTAAAAGTTTGAAACTGAAGTCGACAATTTCTACTTCTAGCAACAATTACCGCAACCATGTCAGTGCACTCCCCCATGATCAAATTTTGCTGTCCCCAGGCGATTAAATAATGCACAATTACATTGCATTGCATTTATTTGACAGATGCTTTTATCCAAAGTGATGTACAATAAGTACACAATGGTCTGTTAAGTGAGCCTCAGTAAACTGGACAAGATGATTAATATGCAGTTGCAGTACATTTCCTAAGGTATGTGGGCACCCCTTCTAATTAGTGGTTTCAGCTATTTAAGCCACACCCATTGCTAACGGGTGCATAAAATCAAACACACTGCCATGCAACATCCATTGACAAACATTGGCAGTAGAAGAGCTCAGTGACTTTCAACATCATAGGATGCCTTACCAACAAGTCAGTTCATCAAATTTCTGCACTGCTAGAGCTGCCCCAGTCAACTGTAAGTGCTGTTTTTGTGAAGGGGAAATGTATAGGAGCAACAAAAGCTCAGCTGTGTTGGCCACACAAGCTCACAGAACGGCACCGCCGAGTTCTGAAGCCTGTAGCGCGTCATCGGTCCTCTGTCGTCCTCGGAAGGCCATTTCCTGTTTCAACATGACAATGCTCCCATGCACAAAGGAAGGTCCATAAAGGAATGGGTTTCTGAGTTTAGTGTGGCCTGCACAGAGCCCTAACCTTTGCCCTATCAAACACCTTTAGGATCCATTGGAATGCTGACTGCGAGCCTGGCCTTACGCCCAATATCATTGCCCAGCCTCACTAAATCTCTTGTGGCTGAATGGAAGCAAATTCCCGCAGCCATGTTCCAAAATCTAGTGGAAATCCTTCCCAGCAGAGTGGAGGCTGTTACAGCAGCAAAGGGGGGTCCAGCTCCATCTTAATGCCCGTGGTTTTGGAATGAGATGTTCAACAAGTGCATACTGTATGGGCGCGATGTTCAGGTGTCCACATACTTTTGGAAATGTTTTGTATCTACATAGTATATCTTTTCAATTGCATGTGATCCACCACTAGAACTCACAAAATGATGGTATCACATCAAACAAAATAAGCATACAAATTGGTTCATCTGGATCCTTACTGACGAGTTTAATGTCAAGAACCTTTGTTGAAGTCTATTGATCCAATGACTCTTGAAACTGATAAAACTGCAGTTACAATTACAGCCTGTTAAACTCTACATTCACTGCTGCTGTACCTCAATGGCTGTGTTTTAATTGCACTGATTTCATCAGCATATGAAGGCATGCAAATCTGTTTGTGAGAAGAGAGGAATTTTGTAATAAAAAAAGAAAGAATAGCAATCTGAACCGTTCTAGTTGCAGAAGCAAGAGAAACGCCACAGGTACTGCGAGTTACCTATCATGTTTCTGTCACTTCTGCGACTAGAACAGCCACCTCCAATCTGTGCCATCACCGCTGAGATTTATATCCTTTTAATGTCTCTCCTGAATATCAATACATCTACAGGGGAGGGAGAGCGGAACGGAGTAATCGTACCCAGCTCTATCAACATCAGGCTGGTTACTGGGTCCAGTGCTTTGCAAAAATGTATTAAACCGCACTGTTGAAAAAAATGAAAAATATGACAGTCTTGTTTGCCCTTGCAATTCTGGAGCCTTCGACTTGCAGGGAACTGACTCACCAAGTGTGATCCCTATGGCCTGCTCTCATTTTGAATGGACAGCGACTGATTTAAATTACTCGTGTTTAAATGTTAATTATTTGATGTAGATTGAATAGATGGAGTTATTATGGACAGGTCACCTTCTCATGTTGGTCTCATTCCATTAAATATTCAATTATCTTTTTCAAATTCACGCACCTTGCGACGGAAATCTAACAAGCTAACGTGATTAATTGTACACGAGCGCTTTTAAACACGTTTGGTGCTGAACACAAATCAGATAATCTTGATGTATATTTGCGTGCATGTGTGTGTGCGCATGTGTGAGAATCAGATAATCTTGCTATATATTTGTGTGTGTGAGTGTGCGCGCACGTGCGTGTGTGTGTGTATGTGTATGTGTGCAGTGCCCTCCAAAATGTTTGGAACAAATACATATTTTTTGCTTGATTTCACTTTGTACTCCACAATTTTAGATTGCAATCAAACAATTCATGTGTGGTTAAAGTACAGATTCTCAGCTTTTATGAAAGGGTACTTATGAAAGGGTACTTATATTTTCATATATTATTCTGGTTTCACCATGTAGAAATTACAGCACTTTTATGCATAGGCCCCCATTTCAGGGAATCATCATTTTTGGGACAATAATGTTACGAAAAGGAAATTAGTCATGATTTGTCATTTATATCCTGTGCATGCACTGACTGCTTGAAGTCTGTGACCCATAGGGGCGACATAGCTCAGGAGGCAAGACCGATTGTCTGGCAGTCGGAGGGTTGCCGGTTCAAACCCCGCCCTGGGCATGTCGAAGTGTCCTTGAGCAAGACACCTAACCCCTAACTGCTCTGGCGAATGAGAGGCATCAATTGTAAAGTGCTTTGGATAAAAGCGCTATATAAATGCAGTCCATTTACCATTTACCATTTACCATACTGTAGATATCACCAGGTGCTGATTATCTTCTCTGATGATGCTCTGCCAGGCCTGTACTGCAGCCATCTTCAACTTCTGCTGTTTTGGGGGCTTTTGTTGTCTTGTGTTTTCTCTTCAGCATATGAAACACGTTCAATTGGATTTAGATTGGCTGACTGACTTGGCTTGTCAAGAATTTTCTCATTTTTGGCTTCAAAAAACTCCTTTGTTGCTTTAGCAGTATGTTTTGGATCATTGTTTTGTAATGAAGCATTTGCTTAAATTTGAGCAGATAATTCATTCTGCTGCTGCTATCAGCAGTTACATCATCAAAGAAGACAAGTACCTGTGGCAGTCATACATGCCAAAACCATAACACCCCCACCGTTTTTCACAGATGAGGAGGGTAGATCTTGGGCAGTTCCTTTTGGCCTCCACACTTTGCTCTGACACAAGTGAATCTTGTTCTCATCTGTCCAAAAGACCTTTTTCCAGACCTCTGCAGGCCCTTTTAAGTACTTCAGGGCAAACTGCACCCTGGCCAACCTGTTTTTGCAACCAACTAGTTTATCTATAGTGTACCCTCTGTAATTCTGTTCATGAAGTCTTCTGCAGACAGTAGTCACTGACACATCCACACCTGCCTCCCGAAGGGTGTTTCTGATTTGTCGGGCAGGTGCTTGGGGTTTTTTCTTCATTATGGTGAGAATTCTTCGGTCATGAACGGTAGAGGTCTGTCTTGACCTTGGGGGCCTTGGGGGCAACATATAGCTCAGGAGATAAGAGCGGTTGTCTGGCAATCGAAGGGTTGCCGGTTCGATCCCCGCACTGGGCATGTCGAAGTGTCCCTGAGCAAGACACCTAACCCCTGGTGGATGAGAGGCATCAATTGTAAAAGCGCTTTGGATAAAAGCACTATATAAATGCAGTCCATCTTGGTCTACCAGGCCCTTTGTGATTACAGAGCTCACCAGTGCACTCCTTCTTCTTAATGATGTTCCAAATAGTTGATTTAGGTGAGCCTAAGGTTTGTTCTGTGTCTGGCTGTTTTTCTTATATTTCTCAGCCTCATAATGGCTTCCTTGATTTTCATTGGCACAACTCTGATCCTCATGTTGACAAATGCCAATAACAGACTCCAAAGGCAATAAAAAGCCTAGAATCAAAACTAGATATTGAAAGCTCTCTTATACCTGCACTATGGAAGCAATTGAACACACCTGACTAATCATAAACACCTGTGAAGCTATTTGTCCCAAATATTATGGTGCCCTGAAGTGGGGGGGGGGGGGGGGTAAAAAGTAATGTAATTTCTACATGGTGAAGCCAAAATGTATAAAAATAGCCTTTAATAAGAAGCTGAGAACTGCAAATCTCTCGCTCACCTTTCTGTGTACAGTGGCAGACAAAATTGCCAGCTCAAAAACAATTAACTACTTAGTTTAAATTAAATTTAAATTTTACTTAAATTTAAATTTGGCTGTAATTAGGTCCGGTTCAGATTCAGATCATTTTGGAAATAAAAAAAAGAACCAAACAATTATGCTGATTGCTGCCCTTATTATAGTCTCGACATTTAGGAGGAAAATAAAGCTGCCATGTATTTGTTTAGCACAAATGCAGATGGAAAACAATGCCGGTGACTCTGAAATCCTCCGGTGAAGTCCCAGGTGACTTTTCACAGCTCTGTTTGTTTATCGAAAACAGTGTTTTCCCAAGTTTCTCCTTTTTCGTCCAATTTAGAATACCCAGATGCATTCGTGAGCCCGTCTCGTTGCTCTGCGTAACCCTTCAGCTCGGTGAGCGCTGACGAGCGCGCTCCGCGTTTCGAACGCGCTACCCTAACGCACTACCGAACGCCGCCACTTACCTTCCCGCCACAAGCCGCCGGCTGAGCTAATATCAGAACAGCCAGTGAGACCTGCTCGTCCCTCCGTAACCTGGCAACACTACAGCCAGCTATGGGCCACACCGTAGGGCCACCTCCGTAGTCACAGTCCTGATCTGATACCGGATATTGCGCACTGCGACCGGGTTTTAACGGGATGACCCATCCGGTAGTCCCATGCTATGCTACAGTCACCGCAGGGATGCAGCCATTGTTTGCTAAACTTGATTTTTCTTCCCTCCTGTTTTTCTTTTAATTTTTTTTTTTTTTAAATGTCCAACCATATGCACTGCTCTGCTCCAGAACACGTGATGTCATACCGCTGTATCAGTTTACGCCTCACTCCCCATTTTGAGCTCGCACAGACGTGAGGCGGGTGAATACTCTTTCATGTGCAGCTCGGGCAAGCCGACTGCGGGCACCCGATGCGCCAGCAGAGGGCGCTGGGGAGCGATGACACCGCTGACACTACGGGGCTGTGGGGCTGCCAGTCAGAGTTCACATTCGATACCACACTGTGAACCCCGTCCACACGCTTGAACAGTGTCTTAACAGGGCATACTGTAGCCCTTAATTGCAACGGCTGTTTTTTTTTTTTTATAAACCCCTTCTCCAATTAACCAAAAGAGCAAAGATCATGTTTTGTTAAGAATTTGATTTGAACTTCGGTTAAACAATGATCATACTTGGTCATGGTCATAGCAATTCTGACTTCATATGTTACCTGGCTAACTCCTCTACTTAAAAACAATTGCACGAGAATGTTGATTTATAGTAAAAAAAAAAATCTAAATTAATCACCGTTCCTTATTTGCCCTCCTCCCCCTCTCCAGGCAACCATGCTGCATTTTGCCTGTAGTAATATTTAATTTTGTTGGCTGAGTGGAAGTGAGATAAGGTTTTTGCTACCCAACAGTCAATAATTACACCAATTGCACTGCTGACGACAACAGTCATTAAATTTTACATATGAAACAGTTTCTTCGGTTTCTTTTCTTAGCCTGATTTTTTTCCCCACCGCAGGCCAAAAACTGTTAATATGAGTCAGAGCTTAAGCTCCAGGACACATGAGTGTCTTTCAGTTGCACAACTCTAGCACATGACACATTCAATGTTGCTATCTGCACGTATCAAAATGAAAGTGCAGTCTCCCATGGCAGAGATTGTCTTGACAAAATAAATGTAAATAAAAGGAATAACTTGGATGTATATTATCTGTACTGTACCAGTGGATGTCTACTGTGATCCTTAGTGACGGTGAACCATTTTCTCCAAATGTATTTGACTCCTCCAAGAGAGTTGGTGCCAAAAGTTTGTGCCCGACTTGATGGAAGCAATAATGGATAAGCTAGCCATACAGTACCCCAGCCTCACCCCCGGCTCTGTTGTGAGTGGGCCAGAAATGCTGATGCCTGCAGACTGAGCTGACTCCGGTCAGAGCACTGAAAGAAAGTTACTGAGAGACGGCCCGTGGCATAAACCGAACTCAGCCGAGCCTTTTCCGGCTGGGCAGCGAAACGCCTTTGTGTCTGCTCGGTTTCTCTGCGCAGACGGTGAGCGTAATATCACCCGATGAAAATGCAAATTGGCGTAATTGCCTCCGCAACTAGACCGTTTTTCAAAGGTCACTCCTCAAAATTTTTAAATATGAAATTGTCTCGTAGCCGGTGTGATGATGCATAAAAGGAATACAACTCTGCTGGTCCCATTCAGGAGCGGGCACTTTATTCGTAGGTGATTGGTTGAAGCGTTGATTCATTTGCATTTTGTCATTTTGGAAACATTGAACATGAAGAGCTGAAAACCACCAGTCACCTATGATGCGTGCACAATAAAATAAATAAATATACTGTGTTTGTGTGTGTGTGCATGTGTGTGCGTGCGTGTGTGTGAATCAGATTTTATATTAAACATTTTTTCTTAGTTTTATTTATTTTTTTATTATATAAATGATGCCTTTCTGTATGCCTTCAGGTCCCACCCTTGTCATAACAGGAACTGAGGATAAAAACCCGAAGGCAGTATTGATGCGTTTGCTAGTAAAAATCACGTTGCTGTACTGCCCCAGCGCTCCATGCCAGACTGCCCTCAGTCCTGGTTGTGCTGCCCGTGGGTGTGGAGCACACAAGTTGTCATGTATAGAGGGAAACAGGGGAAATGTAAATCTGTAACGTCTGCTCGACAGACTATCAGACGCAGGTCACACGCTGCCAGAAAGAGCAGAGGGCCGTGTGAAAAATTCAAAGGGACTTAATGCAGGAAGAAGTCCTTCCTAACCCTTAATGGCCGACATGGGGTGACCCACGTCAGAGTACACTCCACAGATCTATGCTTGGAATTAACTGACTGTCAGCCTGCTATTGTGCTTGCCTACAGAGAAGTGTGATCCCCTTGTAGGGATAATTCACCTTCAGGTTGAGTGTAAGTTTTGGAGTGATGAGTGTTTTTACGCGCAATGAGGGATAAACAGACGTTTCTGGCAACCAGCAACTATTCTGGCTTTAGAGTCTGGTTGTAGGGGCATTTGGGTTTTTTTTTTTTAAATGCACTTTAAGGCAGTCCCGAGCAGCTTGTACAGTAATGTTATGTTCCAGAGGCTGTGTGTACGAACTATTAATGTAATAATGTTTATTTTCAATTGTAAACACAATTGTCCATTATTATATCATGCCAATAATACTTTCCCGGAGCTCAGTGGTCTCAGGTTGCATGCACCACAGGAAATGGTTCCAACCAAAAATAAGATTAAATATATTTTTTTCAGAATAATTCAAAGTTAATGATTCTAGTCTATAATCTCTTTATCCATCCAGTGACCATTTTACTTGCACTGTGCAGTATGCCTTTAAAGATCTCAATTTAAGAATCCTGCGAGAGAAAAAGCTATCTCAGGGAAACAGTTAAGCTGCAAGACAAAAAGGTCACAAAGTATAGCAGCCTATTCAATAGCCGAGTTTATGGCAAAAAGTCTGTCGAGTGCAACATTTGCAAACCAATTTAGTAAACACATTAGAATACAATGACACTCGGCTTGGAACAGCCAAAAATAAGTTGGCAAAGAAGTGGAAAAATCTGTCAGCTAAAGTTAAAGCAATAATAACACCCACCCCTAAAATGGGGTTGTCCAGGGATTTAGGACCATATGGATTTTCTGTGGCATTGTTGTACTTTTAAGTGTATAAATAAACAACTATCAAGGGTGTAAAACATGGTTAGGAAATAGTCCAGTACATCTCATATTTATGAGGAATTTTCTCTTAATACTGTTATGTAAAACATGTCAGTAATTAACCATCCAAAATTGTGCAAAGATTTGCCTGACTAAACAGTTGTAATATGTAGACAAGAGTGATTTGGTAAGTCCTTGTTTCTATGTGGTTAATTAAGACAAATAAATGCACCGCAAAAACTGGCGTTCGGGAATTCCGCAGATTAGAAGGCAAAAGAGGGTTATTTTACTAACTTTTCTTTTGTCACTAATGTGGCATTCCGGAGCTAATTCCGTATAATCTCTCTGTGGAAAAAAAAACCCAGCTTTCAGCAATTGGGAAAGTGAGCGTATCCGAGTGCAACTTGTCCTATTAAGGCTTGACATCAGCACTTAATCATCCCAAAGCAATCGCATATTCCATTTCGTCTGCAGAGGTAAAAAAAAATCCATTTCCCATTTGGGCCGCGGCTTTAATAAATAGCGGGCGAGGCGCGCGGGTTCTCGCCCCGAGAATCCCCAGAAGCTGCCTTATCCATCCCTGGCAATCTGGCTAATGCCAGAACCGTGTTTGCACCTGTTAATATTTCACGCGAACATTGGCGAGATTGAAACGCAACATTAGCGGAACATTATTCACCCCCCCCCCGCTGACAGGGGGCAGCGGGCTTAAGTGGGGTTACGGAGTTATTTTAGAAGTGGATCGCGCCGCTGTGCGCTCTCTGAGCTCCGGGCATCGGAGGCAGCATAAAACCACAGTCTGCCTGGGAAAAGTAAACACGGCTTGTTACTCCTGCCTTTTTTTTTTTCTCCCTCCCTCCCCCTCCGGCAGAAGTGCTGGCGCGGTCGCTCTCCGCGGTTATCTTCTCAAACCTTTTGAACGATCTGAACTGTTGAAGCACTGGTGCCCTCCTGTCCACAATGATAACACCCTGTAACCGAGATACGCGGTCTGTTCGCAGTATCATGTGGATATAAATAGGATGGGAATCGGGAACCATGGAAGCAAGCGTGTAAACAGGAGTTCAGTTTGTTTTACAGAAATCCCCCCCGAATAAATCACAGATTTATTATTTATTTTTTATATATATGAAGTAATGCTTTTTGTAAGGAAACTAGATGGGATGCCTGCTTCTTTCTAAAATTCCTCACATGTCCCTTCAACAGGCAGCAAATACAATTTCCTTTAACTGTGCACGCTTCAGATTCTAAGAGCGGCTCAGATCATGCATTCGCGTTTTAGTATCGGGCTCTTTTATTACCCACAGTGCCGTTCACTGCTCCCGTTCACGTCGCACGCGTAAAGACAGGTGCTCACATGAATAAAACGCAGCGGCTGGGTAACCGGCGGGCTCTGGCGAAACTTCGGGACTCACCACGGAGAAGTCGTCGCTGGAGCAGTTCTGCCCGCTGAAGTTGCAGCTCTTCAGCATCTCGTCCAGCTGGTGCCCCGTCCGGTTGAAGATGTCCAGCATGTCGGGGGCGGGGTACTCCAAATCGGTGGGCTTGTGGCCGTCCTTGTTCTTGGGCGGCAGCCCCGTCAGGTTGGCCAGGTGGTAGATGTCGGCGTCGTTGAGCGCGCCGTGGCGGAAGCGGTTGATGTTGCAGATGGTCACGGCGGGGAAGACCATCTCGGCGCTCACCTCCTCGTTCAGCGCGGTGACGTGCGGGTGCTCCAGGTAGGACATGGCGCACTTGGCCGCCTGGTACAGGAAGAGCACCAGCGACGCCAGGAAGGCCAGAGCCCAGAGGCTCTGCCGGACGCCCAGCCGCCCCGAGACGAAGATGTGGTTGATCCCGTGCAGGGAGCAGGAGCTGGCGAAGCCGGCCAGGTGGCCGGCCGGGGGCGCGCAGCTCTCCCCGATCAGGCTCTCCCGGTCCCCGTCCGGCTTGCCTTTCTGCTTCTCATCCTCCTCGGCGAACTTGATTTTGCACACGAATTCGATCGGCATGTGGGCAGCCAGGTCTGCGTCGGGGCTCGCTCGCGATAACAACTGTGAAGCCCTGGCTCCGCGCTGCCCCCTCCGCTCCTGCCTCTCTCTCTCCAAACAGATCTCAACTCCAGAAAAGAAGAAAAAAAGAAAAGAAAAAGAGGCAGTGTCGCCGCAGCCGTCTCCTCCGCCGCCGCCTCCTCTCCCTCCTCCTCCTCCTCCTCCTCCTTCGTCGCTGCTACAGTACGGCGCTCTCCGCTTCCCGCCGCTCGCTCGCTCGCTCAGCTCGGCTCGCCGGCAAGCGCTTATCAGCGGCAAGGCAGCCGTCGGGGGGAGAGAGAGAGAGAGAGAGAGAGAGAGAGAGAGAGAGAGGGGGAAAAAAAGCACGGCCGGTCGCTCTCCACTTCAGACCCGCGGATGGAAGCGCGGCGTTTTGAGCGGAGCCCAAATAAGCCGGGGGCTGCTTAATAATTCATGAGCGAGCAACACGCCGATTATTTCCCCCCCTCCGTGGCGAAAGGGGGCTGCCACTTCCCCCTCTCATCCAAGCCTCCACCCGCCGAAAACTCCTGCCGTCTGATTCCACTTGTTTGAGCCGCTCCGCCGCGCTCCGACCGCATTAAGTCCGTGCCAAAAGGTTACTCTGCCGAAAATGTGGCCCCGGACGGTTATCCTGCGGGGGGTCGGGGGTGGGGGGGTGGGGGGGGGGGGCGAGGGGCGGCTGATGGGGGAGGAGGAGGGGAGGGAGGGGAGGGGAAGGGGAAGGGGAAGGGGGGGTGATTCTGGTTTTTTAGTGCTCCTTCCAAGGTCCCCTGTGAGTGACTAATTGGAACAATGATGGGGAGTGAGGGGGAGAGGAAATGAGCACCAGGCCTCCTCTTCATGATCAATCTTCCCTTTGCAACCGAAATAAAATGAAAGACTATTGATCCGGCAAAAGCATCTGTCAGAGATTAGGGCGGGCAGTACAACGGCCCTTTCTTATCGGGAATTAATGGTGGCATCGCGGGCCTCCCGAGTGAATTTAAATGAGCGCCCGCTTTCAGACGCGTAACCGGGATGACATTAGAGACGCTGAAATAAAGTATCGATTTCCCTGTTCTCGCCCTCCTTTACGGTGCACTCTCCTCGCCCGTTAATGGCCTCTCCCCCCGATTGCCAAACAAAATTATGTAAATAGGAAAACATAAAAGCGCTCCTTCTGATGCGCAATTTATTCCTCCTTTTGGATTAGTCATGCGGGGCACGCTATGGCAGACGTTGCCCCCCCCTCCCCCTTCCCCCCCCCACCCAGAGGAAAGGAGCATTTAAAGGTGAATTTAACAGCTTTAAATGTGTTGCGCCGTACCCTTTTGAGAGCCTCTGTCAGGGTGAACAAAACCTAATGGTGTTATTTGATTAAAAAAAAAAGAAAAAAGAGTAAAAAAAAAAAAAAAGAGAGAGACCGGGAGAGAGTGGTTAAGAGCGTTCGCCTCTACGCCCCCCCCCCCCCGCGGCGCGTGCTGCAGACGGGAACACGCCGTGTCCATCAGAGCACAAAGTAGAGCACATCCAGCGCGTCTCCTTATCGCGGGATTGCGGCTATTTTCCGCCGCAATGAACTTCCCGGGTGAGAATGAACTGCGTGACATTCGAACCCCCTCGCCGTGCGCGGAACGCGTTTGCGACGCGTTTCAGGGCGGGAGGGAAAACGGGAGAGGATCCCTCCGAGGGACGCGGCGGCGGCGGCGGCGGGCTCCGCGCTCTTCGTCGTCTTCAGCGTTCCCTCTCCGAAGTTGAGCCGGCGTCGTTGTGGCGGATCGAGCGCGAGACTTCATCCAGGCGTCGGCTCCGGAGTCAAACGCAAGCCCGGGGAGCGCCTTGTTCCCGGCAAATTTTGTCAGCTTGTTCCCGGCGGCCATTAAAGACGCACTCCGATCTTTCCCTTCCCGTGGCCTGACTCCCCAGGCCACCCCTAGTTCCCCAAGGCGGTCGTCTCTCAGTAATTAAAAATATGGTTATGTACTGTTTTATTCAGTCCCTCTGCACGAGGTTCCCCAGGTTTAAAAAGAGCCAGGGGCATGGTGTACAGGTGAATAAATAAGACGTATCAATTCCGGGCTTTTTTTTAAAACTTGGATAAATACGGTAGAAAAAAAAGAAAAAACACGCCATGAATTTAGTGGTCAAGTACAAACTGTGGTCAGACGCAGCCCAATGCTGTCCTGAGAAAAGAAAAAAAAGCCATCTCAGTAAATGCAAACAGAGAAAAATAATATTATCAAAAAACACAATAAAAACCTGTAGGCTATACATCACTTTTCAGATCTGCGCTTTGGATATTAGTGCGCATTGTTTGTTAGGATTGTGTATCCCCCTGCCTCTGGGTGTAATCTTTCTGCGGGTTACGTACTGCAGATCTCATACGAGCCGGCTAGATTACAGCAAATACGACTGCCTCTGGAGCCTAATAATCATTCACACTCACATTGAAAACGTGCAAAAGAAAAAAAACAATGTTGACCAGCGTTTCAAACAATCTGACATTTTGATTTAATGTGTTATTTTCCCTTCTTTTCTTAAAATGTGAGAGAGATGGGTATAACAGTGTAGCTGGATCTATAAGTGAATTGGTGTTACCATATACAGCTAATTGAGGTGTGGTAATTTCTGGAAATCCAAACCTGTACACAAACCAGCTCTCAAGGAACAGAATGTCCTAGAACACCCTGAGTTATCATACACATTGCAATTTCCAGTGCTAATTCATCTCCAACAGAGTACACACAAATCCAGTAGGGACCACATGTACTCTGTAACTGTCGATTTGACACTGAACTGTTTACTGTGTATGCACGTTTACCAGTGTACCATACATGAGGACAGTATGTTGAGGTTTTCTACACCTGTGTAAATGACTTTAGTAGAGATTTCCCAATTGCTTGACTGCTTTGTCCATGATCACAGAACCGTGTAGTTAAAATATGTCATGTTTTTATATGGTGTCGAGTCTGGGACAGTGACAGAGCGGACGCGTACGCTAAGAATCTCAACTAAGGCTGTTTGGGCGCAGTAGATAACCTCTCGCCGTGACGCAAAAAATACGCCGGTTGCATTTTGTTTGTTGGACTTTGAAGTAAATGCGTTGCGTCCTCGCGGAGTTGTGTAGCTTTGCGGAGAGCGTGGTCCGCAATGTGAAGTGCATTCCGAGCTGCCTGATGAATCATTTAAAAGAAGCCAAGGTCTTGTGAGCATCATGGCGGAGCCACAAAGCTGGTTATTCATTGTTGCCGGTCAGAAAGCATTTTCGCAATGCTACAGTATTAACAAGCACTTGAACTGCTCACAGAATCTGGTCATACCCTCAGCCACGGCCACAATACCAGCTACTTGGATACAGGAAGCGATTTCCTGAATAATGAAACTGCTGTGCAGACAAGCCTTTTAGGTACTTTAAGGACAACGGACTGAAAACAGCAGGTTTTTTCAGTTGACTAATCTTTCCGTGGCACTTATTTTGGTCATTTGATTATTTGGTCAAAGATCACATGGTACATAATACTTTATTTACTTGCCCTTTACTAGCAGTTATAACAACTCGCATTTTGATTGGATAGGCAGGGGAAAAAAAGATTGTTGTACGCAGTTTCTTAGGTGTCATAAGTTATAGGTTTAAATAATAAAAACTGGAACGTTGTTTTTGTGAACCAAAAAACCAGAACCAAAAAATGTTAAGTGTACGTTTCAGTAAAGAGATGACTCAAATTGTGGGGCGTGGACAGTCGTAGATATTTTTATCATAACTTGTGAAAAAAGTAAAACCGTGTAATGGTTGAGCTTCGAAATAAAATCCAACTCAAAGATTTTTTGGTTCCAATAATGGCAGTCACAATGGAAGCCTGTTGCAGCTGACACAGACCCTCAGAGCACCATGAGGAGGAGCAACACTGGGCACTAAGGCACCTCCACATTAGGGAGAACACCTCTGCCACATACTCTGTGGTAGGAAAGCAGACAATAATAATAATAATAATAGTAATAATAATAATAATAAAGGTAGGCACACTGATAGAAGTGGGTTTTGAGCCGGGTTCTGAAAGCTGAGACTGACTGAACCAGACGTAGGTGATCCGGGCAGACTGTCCCACAGGCAGAACAGAGCCAGTTTTTTGGGCGCTGCCAAGAGGCCACGGCTGTCGGGCCGCAGCGAGCACGGGGATTCGCAGGGGGACAGAAGGTCAGAGAGGCGGGGGGGCCCATCACCATGCCACGTTTGAGAAACCAGCAACAGTGACCATATCTCACCATATGTTCTTTGCTCGCACTCAACTGTGTATTTATTTAACGACTTATTATTTTCGAAATTGATGAATAGCCTGAAGAAATACTTGCACGACACCATAAAATAAATTTTGAATGGAGGAATAAAAATAAATCTGCTAGACAGCAGGGCAGACAGGCAGCTTTCTCTTTTAAATGTTCACTGAGTAGAAGATACACAGTTGGTCAGAAGGAAACTTCTCAGGCTGTCTAGCTCAGCGAAAGTAATCCTCTGCTAAGGCACACGTTCATTGAAATCACTTCGCCTCTGCTAAAGCCCCTAGCCACCAGAGTTATTGTAGGGCCGTTCAGTGCATGCGCACAGGTTAGCCCATTGCCTGGGGTTTCCTGCTGACCTACATTCAAAAACAAAGCTTACAGCAGAGATCAGGTCGACACTCATCCCATCCCGTTTGTGTGCATGCCATCATAAGGGCTTTGATTGCAAGTTATTATTTATGGGAAGAGTGGACTTGATTTCAAGTAGTACTCCGGTATTGAATTTCGGTTGAGGAGAGGAAAAGACTTTGATGTCAAGCTCTGTGCAATATTTTATTTTTATTAGCTTAAGGTCTAAAATGCCGACTTGCAAAGACGCAGTGAAGGAGGAATGATAGGTTTGAGTGCATTATCGTCCATTCTAATAAAATCAGATGTCACCAACAGCCCAAAGCAATTTGTGTAAAATTAGCTTGAAATCTTGGTTCCATTTGTAAGAATATCTGTTCAGCTTGTTTAGATAAGAATACAAATTTAGCTAAACTTCTTTAGATAAGAATAAAAGTTTAGCTAAAAGGTTAAAAGCTAAATGCACATCTTATAGTCATTAATGTGCGCAAATTGTGTTTTGTAAATTTGTTCAGATCTAAGTTTTTAGCCTGGTTTTTAGAATGAACTGCAATACAAACAACAGGTGGAAGCTTCTTGTCCATAATGAATAAGAAGTCCTATATTCATTCTAAAGCTGCTAGTTTTTTTATTCTAGTTTAGATTAGCATAGAATTGCCACATTCGGCCACAGTGTCACTCATTAGTGTCAGTCATGCTCAATTTGGTTGTGTGTTCGGTTACAGACTCTAGTCTCCTTTATAGAATGTGTAATCTTAGAATGAGGTTTCACAGTATTCTGAAATTGGAAGTAATTTGAAGACTCAGGCAAACTGTGTGCATAAGTGTGTGTGTGTGTGTGTGTGTGTGTGCGGGTGCGCGTGTGTGTGTGTGTGTGTGTCTGTGTACTTGCATTATTACTGGACCTATTGATTTCCACACTCCATGAAGCGTGGTTTATTGTGAACTATGATATGCCATCTTTCACGGTGTAGTTTGTTTTCAGTCAACCGGCGACCATCACAAATGAAAAGCTATAATTTGGACATGCGACAAGCTTTCACACCTGCTGATATGAACCATATCCCACAGTAATTGACCTCTTTAATCCAGCCATGCCCTCCAAATAGTCCTGATATGGGGGGGGGGGGCATAAATCTGCCCCTGCATAGTATCGCAAGCTGTCTTAGCTGAGCCTGGTGTCCTTCTGATTCACTGACCCGTTCCTTCCTTATTTATGCATTATTTCATCAAGGCACCATTGTTTTGGTGGTTTTTGACCCAGGCTGTATATTGAATTAGTGTTTTCCTTTGGAAGGTTAACGGCTATTGACCTACACAGTGACTGGGCCCTCTTTTATTTTTGGGGAGTTGATAGTACTGGCCTCAGTCTTTGTCATCATTTTGCTGAGAAACAGCGTTGTCATAAGGCCAAGACTGCAGACTCTGCACTCTCCATGACCTCTGGAACCTCATTACCAGCATATTTCAGTGCACTTCAGATCTGCTGATTAGGTGCATTTTGAAATAACCAAAATGAATGAATGAATAAATAAAGAATAGTAATAATAGTAGTAGTAATAATAATAATAATAATAATAATAATAATAATAATACGCATTAAAAAAACTTGGATGCATTTTCAAATGTGAACACTCAAATGATGACATTCCGTGAGGATTTCAGAGAAATCAATGAACCTTCAATCTTCTGTTCATCTGTGCTTGGAATTGCAATTCCACAGTCTGCTGAGCTAACTGCACATTTGTTTTTCCTCTTAGCAAATGCATGCATACATACAGAAAAAAAATGAATCTTTAGCAGTACAAACATAACCTGGTTAATATAAGCATTATTAAGCCCTCTGTAACTAAGCAACTCATAACCTTCTGTGTTCTTCTTATAATTTCAGCATAAATTAAGAGTATGTACTTCTTTAAAGGTCAGATAGTAAGCTCACCATTCATAGAAGTCAAATGTGTAAACATGCTTTTTATATACAGTATTTTTAAAAATAACAGAATGTACTTTGATGAGGTTTTAATCAAACTCCAGGTCTAGTATTTGTGCTTAGATGGGTTTTAATATGAATAATTATTTCAGTGTGATTGTGCATGCCATCATGTTCTTGAATGCTGCAACTGCGGGGTGCCATTTTCTGAACTTTCCATTAGACTGATCTCTGTCCATGTCTCATGTTATCTCAAAAGAAGTATTTTCAGCTCATTATGAATCAGATTTTCTACTCCTCTGAATTTTGTGCAGCTTTAAGGAATAGCAATTTACTATGGGGCATGCTGAGACTTAAATGCGCAATTACGTGTAACATCACAGATGCTAATGCTAGTCTCCACCCGGTTAGACAGCCTACTGAAGAACTCACGCATAACCATAAGCGGTAAAGGCTCCGCCCAAATGCCCATGGCTCCCCACACACTGCCTAGCTGCAGCTGAGCTCCATCCATGGTGGGAGGGGCCAAGACTTCAAGGTCTATGGGTGGTCGACCTTTGACCCCTGAGTCACAGAGATTTACAGCATACTCACACGAGCCCTTTAAATGCTCGGTTGTTGAATTTCCCCGATAATTTCAGACACGGGGCGCAGCCTTCTTCACGTGCAGCGCCCAATTACGCAAGCTTGGCCTTTGAGTTCTGATTGATTCATAACTTGAAAAAAAAAAAAAAATTAATTATACTTGTCCTCATTTGCATTTACATAATTAGTATAATAGAGGGTCATTAATATGCTACAATTTGCAATCAGGAGAGATGATGGAAAAACATCATCCCTCATTATGCTAATCAGTGTGCTGGGGTACCTTTAAGGAAAATGAGTGAAGTGGGGGTACAGGGATGCATCAGCGTTCCAACAGACACGAACCAAACTCACCGAGGGCTTTGCCTCCAAAACACAGGCGTCTGTAGGACAGTATTCCAGGTTACTATTCAGAGCATTTAGTTCTTTTAAGAAAGGCTTTTTATTTGTATGCGCAAATTGTCGTTGTACCAATCTGTTTGTCTTTGCTTACTGGCCTTCATTTGCTGCTGGTATGAATCTGTAGTCCCAGTGCTTTAGCCAACCAAGGACTCAAGGGCTCTGCTCCTCCATATCGTAAATCAATCATCTGACTTCATAACTCTGTGCGAACTCGCCCCCGTGTAACCTCAGGCCTCCTCCGCTAAATTCACCCATTTACATCAGCGTCCCCTAGTGGTCAGCTGTGCTACCTGCAACCGTAGGAAAAACTCACTGTCTGCCAGACCTGACTAAGAACAGCTAGCAGTTCAACATTAGCCCAAAATGAATAAAAAGTGCTCAGTGTAAAATGCACTCTATCAGAGGTGATCAGTTTGCACAGATCAGTTTGCTATGCAGCACTTCAAACAAAACTTTGTTCGTACAACCTGAAATCATCCCATTTGCATTGCACCAACTACCTCATCAGCTCATGCTACATATACTTTAGCTCTTTTTAAAGACTGTTATTAGGCACTCTTATGCTCCCAGGTAATGTTTCTGTAACGGTTGTTACACTTTTTAGTACCAGGTCCCAAATTTAGTACCTTTCAGGGACCCATCAATGACACATACTAGCGTAGCCTACTGGACTACAGACTCATTTTGGGACCTACCTCATATGCTTCCGCGACCCATTTTTGGTCCCGAACCATAGTTTAAGAAACAGTGTTGTAAATAGATGATTACTTTTAACCATTGTTTTGAAGATGATTGTATGAAGTATTGTTGCTTTTACAGATCATAACGATGAGGGTCTAGCATTTTGCAGTAGGGGTAATTGCTATGTGTTCTATTTGATAGAACAATACATTTCACAGTCAGTTTTAATACTATTTTAGCACTGCCATCCAGCTTGTTCAAAAGCAGTGCTAATAGTCATGGTACTTGTGCCTATGTTCTTTGTCCTGAAATATGGCTTTAATGTGCCTTGTTGGCCTTGAGAAGATTGTCTGGCAAATAAATAATATTATTTTTGTTTAGACAAGGCCAAACGTCAGCGAAATTGTCCATTCAATTACGCACATGCAATGATCGTAATGATATAATAAATACAGCTATATGCTATGCCTGACAGTTTGTCTGCTGATTGACAGTGCAGACTCTCCAACAGTGGAATGTAAATGGCAACGATAAATAAAATCTTTAATGAGGCAAATAAGTAATAAGTAATAAGTAAAACAGCCAACATATCTCAATAAAGAACAAATGACTATGAAAGACAGATATTGCTTCTCTGGCTTCTGTGAGTCAGTTTTCATTTTTCTCTTTGTTTATCTTGTTCATTCACTGAGGAATAAAAAATGACAAACATAAAAAGAAAAGAAAAGCTCTATCCTCTAGCCAGTTAGACGACGGCTACAGATCATGACAAGGACTGACAAATTCATTTTAGGCGCAATTTTGACAGTTCAGTTGCTTCTAAATTATAAATGTGCTCTTTAAAAAACATATTTTATAGTAGTAATGATAATAATAATAATAATAATAATGACAATAATAATAATTATTGAATAATTATGAAAATCTTCAAAGGGTTTCGGGAGAGAGTTGCATATATTCTCTGAATAACGTGGCATTTGGCTGCAATACCAAACAGAAAGGCTCGTATGTTTATGGGAAACATCTCCGTCCTCCTCAGGCAGCGTGATGATCAATCAAACGGTAACAGCAGCGTTTCGAGAGAAGAGAGGGACGCCGTCGGGAAAGGGAAATGTGAGGGGCCATACGACCGGTGGCAAATTCGAGTTACTCGGCAATGTTTCGTGAAAACAACAACCTGTGGATCGGATCTGCAGGTGGAAGCAAACTGAAGATCGGCGCCTATTTGGCCGAGGAGTAGGCTGTAATGGAACACGCGGGAGCACGCCGCCACCGCCAGCCCGTTCCCGTTTTGGCGTCTTGATGGAGACGGAGGAAACCTCATTCGGGGGGGGGGGGGGGGACTTGTTATTCCACCCGCACACTGTCAAAGCGGGACAGATGGGATACAGAGCGAGGCCTTGGAGGAACTGCTGACCCCTCCATCGGCAGCCCAAACAGTCATCCATCAGAGTCCACCCCCGCCTCCTCCTCTGACCGACCCTCACCTCCCCTCAGCTCCTCCTGACCCAGGGGGCATGTCCCCCCCAGCTCTAGCTGCCGGGTGAAATCTTCATTTATGCTTTTTTCTGAGAGAGATATCAACATACATGCTTAACTGCCAGCTTACAGAAAGGGAACCTCGGATAACAACCTAGCATCTATTCAGAGTAGATTCTCTTACCAGAAACAGGGAGAAAACAGTGCTGTTTGTAAAGCCAACATTATGGTTAGGGCTCCTGTTATGAAATTTTCTAACACCAGGAATCAATGAAATCATTGGACCTTGACTGTACTTCACAGGACCATATTCTTGATATGAAATAAAATGGAATATTCAGTTATCCAAAATATAATTTTTCAACACAACTAGTGTTAGGTTAATTATTTTAATTATTTTATATGATAGAATGAGTCATTTGTATTGCATATGCTCTTTGTAATCCCTATTCTGGATTGATAGGTTGCCTCATTTGTACCTTTTTTTTTTACAAGGTTATTTGAGATAACATCCCATTTTCACTGCAACAACTTGGCTTGGAGTTTCAGTGGGTACAAAAGCAGTACATGGTGTCTAAATCAGAGTGCATAACGAGTCTCTCTAATTCAGCCCACTTCTTGTGACTAATGCTTTCATTGCCTTCTGACAGAAGTGCTGATATGGGTTTTGGTTAAACACTAATTAAAAACCCAAAATTTCGATAAGGTAGAAATGACACACAAATCACATTTATTTAACCACAGAGGGAGAGAGAGGGAAAACCCATTTAATGGCGAATCACTTCGTTCGGGGGATGCGCGAGTGGCGATTAACGGCGAGGCTTCGTCCTTAGCTCAGCGCGGGGCACCGCGACTGTCTCTCGCCCGCGAATCGAGTGTGCGTTTTGTAAAAAAAAAAAAAGATTTAATATCTCAAATGATGAAGGAGCGCGAAGCTTCGGGACCCGGGCGCCCCCCAGGAAGGCTACGCCGCGATATATTAGAGCTTGAATAAATCATCAAATGTTGCTGCATCGTCTGTGCGCCGGGATCAATAACCCGACCCCGAGTCACGATTTCCGAGCGCTGGAATCGGAGACTTTCATTAGCGATGGGAGCGCGGGGGTAGCAGGTGGAAGCTAGCATAGCTGCGCTGGATTGAGGCGAGAGAGCGCATGAATGGATGTGTAAAGAGGTGATGGAATACTCACCACGTCCATGAAAGATGGCGACCGTGCCGCATGGGCGAACGCTATGCAGCACAACGAACTCTGAAGACCTCGGGGGTTTCGTTATGCTGCATGTCGTGTTGATTTGAACGTACAGTTATTTGTTCTGTAACAGGTGTTAGTCTGAGGCTATGTGAGGGTGACCCTGTCTTCTGTTTGAGAATGTGTTCGCGTATTTAATAAGCAGTGTGCTGCCAGACGCTACAAGAAAGGAAACAGACACTTGGCAGCACAAATAACATATGAAGGAAATAATATCTGTTTTGTGTGTGCTCCTAATCTGATTTCACAGTGCGCACAACCGTAGGCCTTTCTTGGTGTTTTTTTTTTAAATGTATTGAGTAGGACATTAATTTAACATTATCTCACATAGAACAATGAAGAGTTGGAAGGGGTAACCACTCACATATTCCTTTACACTGTCTGTGTCTGAAGAAGTAGAGTGGGTTTGGGTTTCAAAGGTTCTGTAAGATATTTTAGAACTGAAACTCAGCACAGCAGCATTTTAATAAACAAATGGTAATGGAACAAACAAAATGTCTTTTCCTTAATGACTTTGACTGCTGGTAAAAAAATATCCACCATGTTTAGAGCATTAAAAAATATATAATTTTGGTGTAATAAAATAACTGCGTGCCTGAACGACAATATGTTGGTATATGTATAGCTGACCATTGCAACAAACAACTTAATTTTTGATCTTTAATATGTTATGGTTTTATATATGTATTAACATATGTAATATCAATGACACGCAGTAAGAAACACAGAGATGTGAGTAATCTGTGGAGAACTTTCTGAGGAAGGCTCGTGTGACAGATTGCGCAATTAATGCCATCAGTGGAACACAATATGAGAGCTGACCTTTATTAGCCTCGTTTGATCTCCAGACCGGTCTGTTCAGCCCGGGGGACAATTATCTCCCAGGTACCCATTGCTGTGTTGGATGATAACACAAATGAGAAAGTTGTTTATTTATTTTTTTAAAAGAGACCGGACCGCGAACGGCCAGTTTCTGACATCTGCCACGTTCTTAAATTGAGCAGGTTGTGCATTGAGGTGATGTAGAGGTCAGGCGATGACCGCGATGGGAAATATGATTATGATAATGACCTCCAGACTGACTTTATACCTCATAGAGAGAGTTCCACCGGCAAAAATAATTCTAATAATTCAAATGTATAATGTTAGTGGAAGATATAGATATACTGATTGGGGGTGGGTGGGATGGGAAGGACTGGATTCAGTAAAAATAAACGTCTGTTTTAACACTTCACCTGTGAATGTCTTGTCTTATAAAGGTCAGGCAGATCCAGGTGTTAATTATTTGCTTCACTCACCATGTGACACTAGAAAGACGCTGGATTTTACTCCTTGTTTGTTCTGTAAAGTTGGTCAGATACTGTACTTAATTGTGTCACACTGAACATACTGTACCGTACTTCAACGGTCTGAGAATTATAATTACAGAAATTAGCCTATTCATAGAAATGTATTCCAAGATTATGTATTTTAGCTTATATATTTCATTTTCCATTATACTTGCACTGTTAAAAATGACTTCACTATTCAACGTCTTCCTTTGCACACCGCATCTTTCTTTTTGCACTTCTGAGTCGCACAAAATTTTTTCTGCTGTCTTACAGTGTTTGCCCAGCTGAATACACAAAACTTCCTAAACAGCACAGTTGCTATGGCTAAAATAATTTGAATATGTACGTCCACTCCACCCCGACTGCTCTGATTCTTTTGTGAGGGAGAACCCTCAAGATCTTCCTGTACCAAAAAGTGCCAGTTTGTGGCTTGTTGTTTATCCAGTTAATCTGGCCAATAGTAACAATTTGTCGCACAGCTTGAAATCTAAATAAAGTAGAGTCATCTCCTTTGAAGGAAGGCCAAGAATTAACAAGCCAGGGTCGTTTTTGACTTTGGCCTGGAAGATGCCACTTAACTCCTGAGAAATGATTCTCCAAAATCTTGAGATCACCTTTCATTGGCGAAAGTAGTGATAATACTGTAGGTCCCAATCTCTCTGTGACGTCTAATATGTAATGGTGAGACCTGGCAGTCCATCTTGTTTAAGATGTGAGGTTTTATGTGTAAATGGTATATAGTATCTTATGCTGTGTCTCTCTCAGTCTATTACAAGGTGGACCTAAGCACTGTGGTGGCCCCCTGCCAGTCGCCCTCAATGTATTCAGTGTCAAAATGTCTTTCCCACTTCTGTGTAATACTTGTGATATTACCTGGGCTGAGGGAGTTAAACCAGTGCATGGAAAGCACAAATTAAGCGGGTGATACCTTTACTTTTATAATGTAGAAACTCTTCTACACCACTGTACAGAGATCTGGGGGAGGGGGGAGGTAAACTCTTTGAGGTAATAAAATGGCAGAACTGAAGGAAAGGTGTTCCTTTGTCATGTAAAGTCGTGACTGGAGTTGTTGAAAGGTCAACAGTACGTTCTCTTGATATAAATCTCCAAACACTCGGGCCCCATTTTCATGTCATGCGTCCAAAATATTGGGACAGACACCTGGGAGGAAGTCCTGATTCCTTGTAAGAGGGGTCAGGAGCAAGGCGTAGCCTCCCCTTCCCAGATATCTACAGGTTTCCTGTCGTACCCTTATTGTATCATATACAATTGAATTATTTTAAAATTTTTCTTATCACACATAACCAAATAGAAGCAGGCAGAGAGGACCGTGCATCTTTACCAGGTTGGAATTCAACATGAGCATGTAACCACGCACATCGTGGCACGCTCCATCGTAAAAAAAAATAGATTTGGCAGGGCTAAGGCTCCCCTGTCTGAAGGTAATTGTAAGGCTTTTATTTTCTGTCTATGTCTCTTGCCGTGCCAAATAAATCTCGAGAATGCCCTCTCTAGATCAAGAGCAACTCTCTTGGAGATCCATAAGGGTAGCATTTGTACAGGCATGGTTTCGTCTTCTAGAAGGACTTTCAAGTTTCACAAGAGAAGATCTTGTAATTACTTAGTTTCTGGATTCCGATACAAATCGGTTGCTGGTGACCAGCTTTCTCGTTCTGGAATCCTGACAAAGGCATGCTCCCTAAATGGCTTTGGCCATCAGTCATCAGTTACTGCAAAACTCTGCAGTGAACACAGAAGCCCTCCAATTGCATTTAGTCTTCACCTTGGATGTAAAACAGGAGGTTAGCGTGCGAAATGTGACATCATTTAGTCATCTGCACAGTTCAATAGCACTAAAAACACCGATCTGACAAAAAGCAGTTTGCTTCGCTGAAATGCTTTGACTGGTCAGAAATCCAATTTTCTCCCAGCTTGGGTTTTTATACCCACTCACTCGTTTTTTTTCTTTTCTTGCCATTGTGCTAGTTTCTACTAAATCTATGACTTAGATCAGGTACAATGGGAAATATTGCATCTCTTCTGCTTGGGTTACCCTGCACCAATACACTAAGACAGAGGGCATTTTGGAATAGAATAGGTATTTTTACAGCTAGTTTAAAGTAAGTCACTGATGAAACAAAACGGTGGTTGTGGCGGGGGGGGGGGGGGGGGGGGGGGGGGGGGGGGGGGGTTTGTGAGGTCTTGTTCTGGGTGTGTGGATTGCTTTGGATTTCTCTGGCTGGGAATATGTTCTTTACATGTTCTTTTCTGCTGTTTGGCTGACTGAATGTTTACCACGAGTAAGAGCAGGCCCTCACTTGTTGACACCTTCCATCTGTCCCTCTGCATGCTTGTCCTTCTGTATAACATCTAAAGAAGTATTATGTTCCTGATGGACTAATTCATGTCGTGAGCATTTTGGATATGCTAACTGGAACATCCATGTGTGCAAGGGCGACATAGCTCAGGAGGAAAGACCGATTGTCTGGCAGTCGGAGGGTTGCCGGTTCAAACCCTGCCCTGGGCGTGTCGAAGTGTCCTTGAGCAAGACACCTAACCCCTAACTGCTCTGGCGAATGAGAGGCATCAATTGTAAAGCGCTTTGGATGAAAGCGCTATATAAATGCAGTCCATTTACCATTTACCAAGGTCTTTTTCTGGAAATATATTAAAACAATCTATCAGAAATTGCTGTATGCATATACATGCACATATACAGAGTTCAATCCTCCCTAGAAATGTCCATTTTCAGGGCTTTTATTGTCTTATAGCCATGTCAACACATTTGCTACACATTTTTTTGGGGATCATCTCTACACTCTACAAATGTGACTGCCACGAGACTGCTGGTACAAGCACCTCGTCACATCAAGGAAATCACCCAGATTATGCTAATGAGGACGTTCCAAAGGGAGGGAATGCCACCACAGGGCACGCTGCATGTTAGCATATCAAAAAGCCAAAACAGAAACCACGTCGCAGCCCTGCATCTCAGATACCCGTCAATTTGCCTGTGAATAATTACATTCCCTTGAGGTTATGACACTGACAGCATTATAGAACACGGTGAATCCCAAGGGGTAGACATTTCAGTTTTTTAAAAAATCTACCGCGTTTCCTGAGATTGGACAGATAACGGCAAACCCATTGTGTTTGATGGATTTTTTAGATGCTTCCAGCTTTAATGGCATAGGAAATGATATTGCAATTTTCCACAACAGTAAACTTTTTTTTTCCCCTAATAGGATCAATGGATTGATGGTTAAAACCCGCTTTAGTAAACAATGCAGCAAGGTGATTCATGGCATCACACACCATGAAATTGTAGTTTTGCACCAAGATAAACACTGGATTGCTTTTGCAACAAACTACATAATACTCCTCATTTAGCAGGGTGATAATGAGACTACTGTATATAAGCTGGAAAAACAGCCAGAGCGATATTAACATACTGTACCCCTAATCTCACACAAGGCTCCCATCAACTAAACATTTTAATAACCATCCCTTAGCTACTTTATGGTCATGACTTTTGAGAGCTATAAATTACATCATTTATTGATTAGTAATTTATTCTTAAACTTCTAATTCTGGTAGACCCAAAGCACATTAAGATGTACACATACAGGGCACAGTACAGCACAGTAAAGAAATGACAAGTCATGAAGTATAACTATATAACTTTTTTCCTTTCAGTTTTACTATTATGAGCAATATTGAGGTTGATAATAAACTTGCAACATGGGACATCCCACTGTAATCTATCAGTCTATATTTTATCATTTATCATACCGTAACATACTGGAGATGCCATTACCCACTAGTGCCGTTGGGTGCAGCAAAATTTCATCAGTTAATAGACACTGGAGCACATGCATTGCATATTTAGAAGGAAAACACACTAACACATAGCCCCCATCTAAGCTTTGGCTTTGTCCGAAGCTGCTATCTTGTTTGAACCTCCATTCATCATAAAGTGCACAAAAATACTAACTGAAATTCAACAATGATATTGTTCCCGGCCTTACCTACAGCATAAACCTCACCCATAATTCATTTCCCATTGTTTACAGCCAATTTTGTATGTGGCGAGGATATTAATGACCATCAGAAGGGGTATTGGTACTGACTTGGCACAGATATTGAAGTGCGTATTTGTCAGATGCAGTACATTGTGTTCCATCACAGATTTGCCTCACCAGTAACGGTAACAACCATAGATGTGCATTTGAACTCAATCAAAAAAAAAAAAGGACCGGTTCTCCGGATTTCTCGTTTATGGTGAAAAACTACAATCCAGTGTTGCAATTTGTTGTGGCTCAAAATCTCAGCTAATCATGGTATTTCAGCTGGATTTGTGCCCTTATCGGGCTCCTCAATTCACTCCGGAGCTAATAGTCACCATTATCTCAAAGGAGCTACCATCCAGGACCGCTCGCTCTTGCGTCATTTGGCTCAAATTGCCTCTCTCTTCCCCTCCTTTGAAAATGAAACGGCAAAAAATAAACTCATCGCATCAACAAATTACGGCGATGTTTATTCCTGGCAAACGCTGGCGACCGTTCATTATTTGGTTTGACTCGGTGAAACAGCCTCCTGCAGCGGTTCAGAGGGATTTCCTCACCGTTGCCTGGTTCCTTTCTTTATTCTCTGGAACGGAATTACTTTTATTAATGCCGTCATGCTTTGTCAATGCGGACGTCTCACACTTACTGTAGGCAAATAATGACTGTTTATCGCCGCGCCTCAGGCCACTGGTTTTAAATTAGATGTCAAATGCCATTGTGGAAGCACAAAAACATTGCGGAAAAAAAAAGCATTACTTCTTATACAAGACTTACCTGATCAAATACTTAATTTTCAGAAGACGTGACTGAGCTCCCATTTCCCTCTGGTTTCTGCATATGATTCTTGCATATACAAACTTTCTCTGAATAGTCAAATAGCTGAACAGAAACTTCTTAATATTGCCTTAGAGAAATCTGGTGATATTAGTATGAATATTAAGACCTGTTTTATTCAACATATGATAATATTTTGAAGGAAAACATTGAATGGTCTAGTTCCGAATTTAATTGTTTCACAAGAAAACAAGGTACGAAAATGGAATCCGCAGATTATGGAAACTGCCATCTTGTGCTAACATTGTGCATATTAAGCACGGCACTGTTTCTGTTAGCTAACAAATTATTACAGAGATTAACAAGAGATTCATTTGGCGCAATTCCTATTCGTTATTACATATATAGGGCTGTATTTTCCAGAATCAATGGCTCACAGTGCACAGCACAGTCAGTGGTGCAGTGCATGGTGCACTTGATGTAGTTACTCAGTCTTGGTGCTTTTGTGAGCTGAGACGAGGAGCACACAGCTCACAGTGCACGGCACAGGTGGAAAATGGGCTGGATTATCAGTGGGTGTGTTGCAGCTGGAATCAAACACAGCCAATCAAATGATCTCTTTTCATCCCCTTAAAGATCCTTGTGGTTTGTGCCCCAGCATATTGTCAATTTCTGTGGTCTACCTTTGCAATGGAAGATGAAGATATGCTTATCAGAATAAGCTTTTCTCGAGAGAAAACTGTCAGTTTTGTGCAGAAGGTGCAGAGTAGGGGGATGTCACTTTTTCTAGAGTTTATTAATAATAATAATAATAATAATAATAATAATAATAATACATTTTATTTATCAGGCGCCTTTCTGAACACTCAAGTTTGAACGAATCTCATAAATAAGAGAAATTCATTCAGATTTGTTAGAATTTTCTACCATTGTTGAAAAAATGTTCCATAAATGTATAATTATTATAGCCCAGTTTTAATTTTATATTAAACTTCTAGCTAATTAGCTTCAATGCACTATATTATAACTATAAAATAGTGACAGCAGTATCTTGCAGTTTTAGTAAACAAAATAAAACCAGAGAAAATCATAACAATGGCAATAATCCCATTCAGAGCAGAAAAATGACTCTCCTGTAGATCAACTATTGCTCAAGCAAAAGAAAAAGACGTGTGAGTCCATTATTAATAATTTGCACCAGCATAATTTACTTCAACTAACCTGAACTGACTTAATCTCCTTTGGAGGGGAAAGAAGTGTGAACTTCTGGTGGGTTAGCAGGGCAGTTGCTGCTTGCATACCTAGCAGACCTTGCATAACTTTCTCCTTGGTTATTATTTTGCAATGGCCATAGAACCAGTAATATTTCTAAGTGGTACTACTGAGGTTCAGTGGAATTACACTTTTCCTTCAATTTCCTTATGGAATGTATAGCTTACAGGCTATGTGGATGGCATGAACTTAATTTTTTCAAGTATATTCCCAGCTACTTAGAGACTGGCTTATTATTATTATTATTATTATTATTATTATTATTATTATTATTATTGGCTCATGATTCATCATTATTTGACATGTGGCAAATCGAGCAAATTATAAATATGCATGTATTCGGTCTATTTATCTATTTATTCATTAATTTTATTTATTTATTATTTTTTTGCTTTTCCTCTTTATGTTGCCACTTTTTCTTATCTCTGAAAACCAACCAATTATGCCTCCCCTATATCAAAGGAAACCTGTCAGAGAAAATATCAATTAAGGATTGCATGACAAAAGACAGCACGCAGATGGTGTCTTACTTTCTCGATTGGAAAAAGCTCCTCAGGTTCGAATAAATGGATGCAGTGCATTAGCAATGGCTGTTATCGGAAGTCAACAATAGAAATGATTGCCTTCCTGAAATATACAGCCGGCACAACATGGGCTTGAGACTGAGGGGAAGGACTCGAATGGCCCTGTAGCAGGCCTGCGGTGCATAAGATTTTCTCGATGTAGCGGTTTGATTGGAAGCACAAAGACATGAAAGGAAAACTGATTGAGCCCCCCCACCCCCCCTCCCCCCCCCCCCCCCTTTGGCCATGTGACTTCAATCACCTTCCATACACGCGCAAACCTGCATGGGCTCTCCAGCATTCAGGCTTTCCGTTGGAGAGAACGCAGGGCCTAAAGCCACCGATCATGGCCGCCTCCCTCCGGGAGATACAGGGAGAATTCATCCCAATTCACTCCGCAGGCTGAGATCACATGGAGACCGGTGGGTTTTAGGAAACACAATGGAGATCAGGAAAGTGGTGTAGCATTGCTGTCAAAAAAAACAGAACACCGGAAGAAGCAGGAGTCCACTACTCCATTGCTCCTAAGAGTGTGCATTTATTTGCATGGGGAAAAGATCTTTTTTTCCATGCTTCAGGGTTGTGGCAAAGATGTTAAGAGAGTTGCTGAGAGGTGTAAAATGCTGCATGTCGTCCACCTTTTGTGAATTTCTGTAGTGCATAAAAAAAGCGTATTTCCGTTTCGGTCCTGCTTCCACTAAAATGGTGGATGGGATTTTTTTCTTATGAATAAAAGGTAAGGTAAAAAGGTTCATATGACGGGGGTCTTAGTTTGGTAGTATTCCGTAAGATATTCGTTTCTGGTCTAGCTGAAACAATGGAGTAAGACAGAGTGACTTACCATGTTTGTTTTAATAGTCTAATAGTTTAATAGTCAAGCACATTTATTATAGTGAATCATTTATGAGAATGGAGGAAAATTCACTTAAAGTTTAAAGAAATATGTAACCTACAGTGCCCTCAAATTATTGACACTGTTAATAAAGGAAAATAAAAAAAAAACTATATATATTTTTGGTAACACTTTACAATAAGGTCACATGAATTGGTATTTGCTGTAGCTGCTGACTGCTAATTACTGAAAAGTTAATCTGTACAGCTTTGTTAATGTATTTGTTAACAACTGCAGTGGTCAATACCTATTCAAAACAGTTAATGGATTTGTTAATGAGTTACTCATTATACGTTTATCCTAAGTTTTGCTAATGTATAATCATATAACTATTACATTAGTTAATTTATTTAACTTCTAACTAATGAAAAGTTAAGATCATGCTTAATTAATGTATTTGTACATTCATGTCAACTACATTAGTTAATGCAAATGCATGTGACCTTATTGTAAAGTAACAAAACATTGGCACCTTTGTTTTTAGTGCTTATCTTATATTATAGACATGATTGTCCCTGTAGGGAAATTTGTCTGCAGCATTTATAAATAGCACAGCACCACAATCATACCGTATCATTCATCATAACAATCTGTCACAGAAATAAATCACAGGAAAACGAACTCCTCACTATATCAACAGAATTAGGTAAACACATATCACATTTAAGACTGTCAGGGGCAGAAGAAAGACAAGATAATTTCATTTTAATGCACTAAGATAGGCAGTTTCCTGCGGAGTGAATGAGTGAACTGACCCATTTTTGTGAAAGACCGGGGAGCGGAATCTGCAACCTGAAGGAAGCAGCTCAGATTCTGAGGATGTGTAGGGTCACAGAGGAGTTTGCTTTCTGGAGGGGTCTAAACCGATAGATCTCATCCACACCACTCGGCTGAATCCCTGAATTTCCCTCAACTTATTTTTCTGCCGTTTTGATATTTATTTGCCCATTCCTCCTTACAGAATCTTTCAAAACCCTTCATATCGTTATCGACTGCCCTCTTCGATTCATACATGTACATATATTATTTGCATATCCATATATAAAGGTGGACCTACTATATGAAAGGTTTGCCTTTCCCTCAGAAAATATTGTGTAGAAAGGCCTCCTTTTCACTGGCCCTGTATTTCCTCCCAGTAACTTAAACTGACTCGAAGTAGTAGGCAGTAAGTGAGTAAGTTTTGGGTGTCACTGCTCAGAAAAGGACACAAATAAACAGCCGACCCTGGTGTCAGGCTTTGAGGGAGTCTGTGATGTGAACGTACAGGGCATAGTCAGATAAGCAGAAACTTAGTCCTTCTCATCCCTGAGCACGGCATCTCTTAAAATAACTGCCTTTTTGCCTTTCCTTTGTAGTTGGGATCTCATGAGTCCTTTACGTAAATACTTTGAAACTGCAGAGCATGTGTACCGCAGATTCACCTCTTGTGCAGTGCCACTGAATTGGATTTGAACTCAGATCCCCTAAAGGGCTGCACTGGTATCCTTTACACTTCATGAAATAAATCTAATACTGAGAATGATTCGATAGTCCAAATCTGCAGACATTTGTTTGAAACCAGCCCACAAAATCCGACCTGCTCTTATTTGGACAGTAAAATGTTTGAATGTCAGAAACCAATTCATTTTTTCTTTCTTTCTTTTCTTTATTTATTGCTGCTCTTTTTAAGATTCATTTTGTCCAACACTTTGAGCTTAAAGGTTTCCATGGTGACAAATGTCGCAACAGCGACTAGAGTTTTGTTGGCTTCAGAGCTTTAGTTCAGTCTCTATCACTATAAAAAGATAGACATTGCACTGCTAAGGCAAAAACAAAGAACAACTGAAGGAAATTTTGTGAACCTCCTTAGCCCCTCATATACTGTAACTGTTGTACATCACACCTACTGTAGGTCAAATACAGGAGCATTTGTATTTGAAAATGCAATTTTATGCGTATAAATTGAATAATTTAATCATTTCAAAACAACAATCAAATATTTTGTCTTCCACATTTATTTTGGCAACAACTCTAATGCTCAAGCCCATGAATGTTTTAGTGGCACTTATCCAAAATGGCATCACTGATAATATTGTTTTCAGTGATTGTTTTAAAGAAATCTAAAATTTTAATTTCAAATACTGGTTTCAAATATTGAAAAATTATGTACCTAAAGTTAATATCTATATTCCAGTAGTTTTGACAGTTTTTCCAATTAAATTTCTGTTAAAACCATAAAATAATATTAAAATAAATAATACAGTAAAACAAATACTTTTAATTGCATCAAATATGTATTTAATCCAGGTTTGATGCATACCTCTCAACACCATGGAAAAATAATTTAATAGCTGTTTACAACTGCTTAAACTCTCACAGACAAGTAATGCTAATAGGAAATGCAAGTGGTAACCATGTTGCAGAAAAGATTTTTCCTTGTGGTGAAAAAAGAGTAATTCTCTGTCTTGTAATCCCTCCCAACAAGTTTCAGAACATTGGCTAATCAATTGGCCTCACAGGGTCTAAGATACAGTGATGGATCTTTGGAGTTTATGTTCAAAACATACTGATGGTTCCCTCCACTTCTTTGCAGGCGTCAAATAAATAAATAAATAGATAATGCAATGCAACATGCTAGCTAATGCCAGTGAAATGTGACCAAATGTCTGTTTTTGGATAATTTCACAAGAAAATGTTTAGTTTTGTGAACCCACCTCGCAAAGCCTGTGTTTGGAACTTATGAAACCTGCCACTCTCGAATCATCGGCGTTCCCCTGGCAACGTGTGGGTTTGTGAGCACTTAGCCATTCAGCCTTCAGTTGCTGAACATCACTGATTTTGTTTGCTGTAAGTGAAATCACGTAGTTGTCAAGAACTCTGAGTGTCCACTTACAACACGCCTGTCCAATCTTTATCTGGTCTAATGAGGTTGATCATAATTAAAAAGAGCAAAAATAATGTGAAGGATACTCTGATCTCAGCAATTATTGCCAATTATAAAGGTAAAAAATGTTGATGAACCCAACGGAAAAGGTGTCTTTAGGTGCAGCTGCTGAAATATTGAACAGTGAAGAGCATAGCACTTGCATAAGGATGGATGAAGAACGTTTCTTGGGCTACTCTTCCATAATGCATGGGTCCATACACACAAAATAAATGGCTAGGCTAGGCTACAAATACAAAGAAGGAATAGGACAATGCCCAGTGCCGGTTCTCACAAATTTGTATCGATAACTCTAATAAATCTCAATGAGTTTGGCACCCAGAATGTCACACAATAACTTCCGCTTGGGGGTAGTCTGTGTTTTGAAATCAGTTGAGTTATTGGAAAAGGAATCGAGTCAGTGAATGCAGTCATGAAAGATTCTCTCTGGTCCAAAATGTATTTGGTCTTCTCTTCCTTCTCAGTACAAGCAGCATGAATGCCAAATTTTTGCGAGCTGGCGGGGGGGGGGGGGGATCTTCAGTAACCCTGAAGCTGTGGCATTTATTTATTTATTTTTGTGAAAGTATGTTGCGCAATCAACAACATTTTGGAAAACTATTTTCATAAAAAAAAACAAAAAAAAAAAACTGTGCAATCTGCAAGTGTAAGTAGTAGCATATCTCTTTAGTGCAATGAGCCCCCTGGTGTTTTGTTTAAATGTATTTCCCCCCAAGAATGATTTCTCCGTGGGAGCTGTTCAGGGAGGTAAAGTAACGTAATGTAAGATAATGGGTACATTATCTTAATTATAGATTAAATGGGGCACTAAATTAAGCCTGTGCTATTTATTTACATTTTTTTTTCTTTTACAAATGTTAAAACTTACTGCAAGTTTGGATCTGAATGTTCAGAAATGGGATATTTCTACAATACGTGTTTACAAAATAAGGTGATTTGTCCATAAATGGTTTGCTAGCTACTGCTGCATAGCAGTCCGATAACAGCTGGATTAAATGCGATAAAGCATAATGCTCCCATAGTCATTACATCAGACCTGTCATTACCGTCTATGACAGTTTATTAAAGCTCACAACAAGTGTTAAGTTGTTGTCATAATGTGTACAGCAAATTTTACCATGCCGTGGTAAATTTTGGAGTTTAAGACTGCAGTGTCAGTATTAGTCTGTATAGAGTTCAAGTGAGGTTTTATCCATAGTGCTCACAAACTAAAACAAGGAAGAAAAATGCACTTAAAGTAATTGCAAGGCAGCTTGTACCATGGCATTAGTTTCCAGAGGCTGTACAATTGAACACATTAATGTCACAGTCTTTATTCGTGAATATAATTGTCTTTTTATATTGTAGCAGTACTTCTTTCCTTCAAGACAGTCGTCTCAGTTTGCATGTGCCATGGCACATGGTTTCAAATGTGGATGCGATTAAATATAATTTTTAAATGATAATATGGTAATATTAATCACAAAAAAACTGTGTTTTAAGAGAAATGTCTTCTTTTGCCAAAAGCCTCAAAAACAGGAAATTAAATTGAACAGCCCATCTAGGTGAACCATCAGCACAGCTTTGACAACTGCTGCAGCCCTGTATATGTCTACTGTACTTCAAAGAGCATGTACTCACCACTAAGCAGATAGCTTAAGATTCAAAACTTCTCTCAAAGAGAGTCTGTTGGCAATGTGCTTAAAGATTTTTACACTTTTATAAAGCATGATTCATCTCCAATGTCTGTGTGTCCTAATTAGGACCACATATCTTGTACCAAGCTCTTTCAACAGAGCTAATCCACAAACTCTGTTGGTTGGTCTTTTTTGTTATTAAACGTTTATGTTCTTATCTACATTTGAACTGTGCGGAAATAAAAAAAACAATGCCAAGCAGTTGTCTGCCTGTCAGTGGCAAGTCTTGAGATTCCCAGGTCTGATCTTGGGACTCAGTCATAACCTTCAGAAGGAAAAAAAGAAGACTTTTCTCATTTTGAGGGAAACTGGGGACTTCTGAATTGGCCTGGAACTGTTGTTCAGCCGAACGGTAACTGAACCCACTGAAACGGGCTACGTGAGACAGGCTGATAAAAATATCTGTGTCAGTTCGCCAGACGTTTTAATGCGTCTGTATAATTACAGGCTGAGTTTTAGCAGGAGGAAGGTTACACAAGATGTTTAAGAATGTGCTCTGTAGAAATCCCATCAGTGTCACTTTCATCGTTACAAATTTTAAATAAGGCTTTCGCATTAATATGATACATTAAACACTGGCGCCCTAACGGGTGATTGGGGAGGGAGGGAGGGAGGGAGGGAGGGGGGGAGGGGGGGGGGGAGTCTCCTGCTGAGAAGGGAAAAGTGATAATGCGGCGTGTCAGTTTAGCTAACCTGGGCCGTCTGTAAATTTAACCGGCTCAGCCTTCTTCGTCTGATAGCCCAGAGAGGCTGGAGAATATAACGCATTGCCGACATCGTTCTCGGATTGCGTGAGTAGCGAGCTGAGTTTTTATTTTTTCCGTGGTCCCCGTTTCAGATGAGCTTGTTTCTAACGTTCTGCCAGATGGCATTATGGTGTGTTTGGTCTGGCGCCGCCCTGAAGGCTGGGGTGGACGACCCCGCGCTCCTCCCCGCTGGCACGCTCATCCTCCTCTCCGTAATGAGTTTGACACCGGGCTGTCTCGGTGGATCTGCAGAGACGAAGACGAAAAAACAACGCTGTCTTATGCAACGCAGAGCTCCACGGAACTTTGTTTCTTAGCCTCTTTCCGGCACACTGACCGCGCAGATCCAAGGATGACGGGCTACCCAAGCACGACACTGGAACACAAACATTTAGATCAGCGAAACGACCTTTATGGAGAAATTAAAGATCAACAAAAGCCGCTGCGATCCGTGAGAAATGACGTCCTTTCTACCTGTCGTACATTTCCGGACCTCGTCTAAAAAAAAGACTTATTTCTGTTAAACGCATTGCCTATAAAATTGAGTCATTATCCATTTTTAACACATCATTTAGGAAATTTGCTTATCTTTAGTGATTTAGCCCCATACATCACGCTGTATTGGAGGAGGGGGAAAGAACAGTTATGTAGGTAGCGAGGACCCTCGCGGCATCTTAATGAGATTGTACGCTTTTATTATGCACACGGTCATGCAGGACACTGGAAAAAAAAATCCTTTCATTTTCCCAAATAAATAACCGGTCGTGTTGCAGACAATACTAATAACTTCCACACAAACTTTCTTTTATGCCAAATATATTGCGGGGGGGGGGGGAGGGGGGTGCAGTATTGCAGATATTTAATGGCATCCTCAAAACAAATGGAAATGCTGGTCTTCGGGAGCATCAATTAGGGTTGGTGTAATGCGAAGACGTGGGGGAAGGCAATTAACATTTAAAAAGAGGGGCCGGCTCGTTTGTTATGGGGATGATGCCCTCCGATTGTGTTCCGCTTTGGTCTTCTGCACATTTATTTAACTGGTTGCTGACTGCGACCAGTGGATAAAAGAAAGTGGAGAAGAAAGAAAATAAGTTAGCATTTCATCCTGCCATGGGTTGAACACCGCCTCCATATAAAAATCGGATCTGTGCTGGATGGTTGTACATTGTATGTCTCTTGCTTTTGAGCTTGATGCTAAACCCTACCTTGTGAACTTCAAAGTTTTTTTTCTTTCTTCATTTTCAAAAGAAAGTACCTCCTTCGTGTTCTCGTTCAATTTATTTTTGTTAGGATTCCTGAGGGGAGGGGGGGTGGGGTGGGGGTCATAAATACATGTTTTTTTCCCCCCTTGCTTTTAGAAGAGTTGTCAGAAACAAGAATAAATAGAAAATCAGAAATTCAGTCAGGCATGACAAATGACATAGGAGGAGATGACATTAATAGCAACACAAACAATTCTGCAGCGTATCATTTCTCAGAGAAAATGGACCCGTGACTGCCGTGACGTGCAGTCAGAGGCTGAGATGAATCACCGCTGCTCACATGACCACAAACAGAAACGAGAAAAAAAGTTGTCGTGAAGATGGTCATGAATGGAACTAGCCATGAATGGAAGCTCATGGCTTGAGTTCTTGGACCATGGCTACCTCCCCATTACCGATCAATGGAATTACTGACCAGATGTATAGCAATTCCTTTACCCTTTCTTTATGCCATTTCCTCCTCATCAGGGGGTTTTAGTCAACCGTGTGCCACAGAACATAGGCCCTGCAATACTCCTAGTCATGTATAGTCATTCTGCCAATCATCTTTCTCAACATGTTGATCACATTTTTACCGTAAATCTTCTATAAATTCATTATGCCATCACATGATCCATCTCTTCTTAGTTCAGTAAGGCAGGGATCATCAACTCTGGCCCTCGAATCCAAATCCAGCCCTGGTTTTCTTTTCTCCCGGGTAATCAGTGCTACTGATTGGCCAGACTGTCTTAACACCTGACTCCCAGGCAAAAGGAGGGTGGAAAACCAGCAGTTCTCGGCCCTCGAGGACCGTGAGTTGCTGATCCCTGCAGTAAGGGTTTATAGGGATATAAAGCGACCTATTCATTTATTCTGCGTTGTGTCTCAATAGTAACTCTAGCTGAGCAGATAACAGGATAGTTGGTTGTGATTACACTGGAAAAGACAAAGCCATCAACAAGGGTTTAGTGTATATTACTGAGTTAATAATTGATAAGAATGAACAGACATAGTTAAAGTCATAAAGGGAGGCATGAGGCGTGCAGTACAGTTTCAGAAACGATAAGTATTTACCGGTCGTAGGAGTGTACAGCACAGGCAGCAAAATAAACTGCGATATTCAGGCTTCAAAGAAGGCAGTGGTGATGAGGTGTGGAGAGAGAGGCGGACAGGCTAACGTTCGGTCGTTTAACAGGAGCCAGGTGCCAGGCCCTCCACCCCCAAAAAGAGAGCGTGTCGCTGAAGGCAAGACCCGTTTCAGCAGGGGGGGGGGACCAGACAGCGAACTCTCCCCCCCCCCCCCCCCCGCCCGTCCCTGCCTGGTTTTCGGCGAAGGGCGCGCGAGAGGTCCGCTCGATCAATCGGGGCCCCCCGCAGAGACACAGCCTCCTCAGCGTGGGAGGCTTCTCATTGCTGTTCGGAGTCAGAAGTCACGGCAACCAGCCTGGAAGCCTCTTCTTTTCAATCCAGCGCCAAAAACAACCACACTCTTTAAAACTACTCCCTTTTTGTAATAAGCACATAAGTCTTTATTTTCCTTATTTTTTTGCTCCTGAGACTTAGATTAGATGAAGCAGATCTGAGCGTGTGAAATGTGGGGCACGCGAAGGTGTGCAGTAGCGCCAGAAATGGCCGTACCACAGCTTTCAGCGATTGTAACCGCGTACCGCGCTGCCGAATCTGGTGCGGCGCGTTTGTATCGTCCCGCGGTTGAAGGACACAGAGAAAGGCTGTTATGAGCTCTCTCGATTTCAGTAAGATTTCATTGAAGGCCACAAAAACGTGTTGCAAACCATCTTTAAAAAGATTGAAAATCGTCCTCTGTGAAAAATCAAGCAAAATGTAGCGTCATCGGTGCCATGTAAAATTTGATGTGGGGAGTGACACGTCCCACTTTTCTTTCTTTTTTTCCTTTTTTTTTGGAAGCACATTTTTCTGGAAGCATATTTTCAGCTTGGTGGCAGCGAGGCATTTGAACTGGACAGTTAAAATAATTGGGCGGGGAGATGCTCTTGGCCAAGAGGAGGACAAGGCCCTTTGAGAGAGTAGCTGAGAGGTTCACAGTGACAGGGGTAATGGGGGAGACGGGGATTCAGAGGAACATTTACAAAGAAAGAGAGTGCTTTTATTTCTATTTATATCCTGCCTGATTTCAGGTGAGCAGTGCCAGGCTGAGGCCTGTCTGCTCCACTACATTTCAGTCTCCTCTGTTTTCTTTTTATACAGAATTGTCAAAATGAGTTTTTTTTTTCCTTTTGTCTTTTTTTTTTTTCCATCTGAAACAAAGCTTTCAGCCATGGATGTATTTGCTTGAAAACAATTTGCTTGGAAATGACGGAGGAAACGTTTGAGAGCGTCTAAATGGAAACCGGTGGGTTCCACGGTAATGGCAGAGCACGGAACTCCCCGCGTGGCGTGATTGTGGTGCGTGGGTATGGCTCCGAAGGTCCAATACGTGCCCCAGGAGAGCACAGAGAGAGCTCTGTCTGTCTGCGTAAACATCCACAGTGGCTACGGATGGAGCAATATGGACAAGAATACACCGAGACCCAAATTATGCGCGCTGAAGATGTGCTACCGATTTTAAAAGCACTCTGCTTCTCGTTAATGCATTATAGTTCGTACATCCTCCTCTTTGCTTCATCCACATTAGTACAAAAAGAGCACTTCCTTGTTGAGCATATCGATCACTTCTGGAAACCACAGGACAACAAAAGCCCAAGAAAATCACTCAAAGCACACTTAGGATATATTAAGATTCTGTCCGAACCGCAATCAACCACACGAAGAAAGAAACCCATTGTTTTGTTTGTTTTTAGGCAACAAAGGCAGATAATTATGCCCTTGTCAATACGGAACATTCATAAACAGGCAGGAGCACGCGTCTTATTTTTCTCTGGTGGAACGGCTGCGGTGGCTCCGGCGTATGAAAATCAAAGTTCAGATCTGGATGACCTCGGCCGCGTCACGGCCAGCCCAGCTCCGTCGGCAGAGCGGACGGGAGGGCGGCGTTCTCCACCCTCGCCATCGGATCCCGCCGATAACGGGAGGAGGAAGAAAAAAAAAAGAAAAGAAAAGAAAAGAAAAGGGGGAAGCAATATTCCATCAAAGCCTGTGATGCAATGGCCGGGATCTTGACCGTGATAGATTTCGCTGTGGCTCTTGTGCAAAGAAAATTTCCACGCTATCCGGATTCCATCTGTAAGCGTAAACAATGGCGGGATGGGTTTTGGCGGTCGGGTTTATTTGTTTCGTGTTTGCTCTCCATTCCCGCTGGGTAATGGTTTGCAGCGGAGTGTCATTGACTAAAACAGACAAACATTTAAGCGGAGAGGTGCCCTGACTGTAAAAGAGTCTCGGAGGGCCCGGTGCTATTGATTTCTTGTCGGGGGCACACAAACAGAGGAGCGGAAAGACTACCCTCTTTATCTCTGTTTCCTATCGCCATAGTGACTGATAGGGCGGCCAAGAGGGGTCCCGGGGCTGCAGCTTCTGTCCTTTACATATACGGGCTATTGTTTAGCCCGTGCCTCTCATAGAAACAGCTTCGGCAAAGTGTTTACTGCTCTTAACAAGCAGGCCCGATGCTATCAAGCACAGCATTATGGCGACATCAACAAAAGCCTATTCAGCAGGGCACGGCGGTACTTAGAGATGCCGGCTTCTGTCAAAGGAAGGTTACGGATTCCTGAAAGTTTTCTAATTAAAGGTCATCCGCTGACGTAAAACTGTTTTATCACGAACCGTTTAAGCGGACAAAAAAAGAAATGAAAACACGTTCTCAGTGAAACAGAAGTGAAAGACATTTCTAAATATGGAATGTGGAGCTTCTGATTCATAATTTCTGTACTGTGTGGTAGACACACTAGTTACTTATGAAATGTACAGTATGTCATGTAAACTATGTCCAGATGCATATTTGGCTTCCCAAGACAAACCCTACATTTATCACCTGATGCTGCCGATTCATTGGTTGAATTATGCATTTTTCCCTGTGCATAATCAATACATTGATAATTACTGCATATGCATTTCCCTGAGCATATGTTAAATTTAAGCCTGATCACTGTTTTCATAATGAACTGTCCGAGGAGTGCCGTGGCAGTTTCAGCAGCTTCAAATGAAACAGGCCCCAAGGAGCGGAGGGGCCCCAAACACCCATGAGAATTTTAGAAAAATGCTAATAGTAAGATTTAACTTTTTAAAGATTTCCCTAAAACCAGCCATGCATCCGAGCACTGCATACAAAAGGTGGATTTACGGGGTGTACACAAATTTGTATTATATTAACATATTTCCTGCCATGTGCGACATGTGTCAAAGTCGGAAACCACAGTTGTTTGTCGGAAACGGACATAATTGTTTGCAGGTGTGAGGCGTTCTTGTCCAGTCACTTGGCACAATTACCAGACATGGCCGTCTGCATCAATACACTGCCACAGAGACTCTGCTATTCACAAATCCAAACCTCTCATTATGAAAATTCTGTTCATACAGTTCCCTACAAAATCATGCATACCCTTTGACCATTTTGGTCAGAAACCTGGTTCCCTCTGCCAGGAAGCTCTGAATCTATCAAGATAATGATCCAAAGCATGCCTCAGAATCTACTAAGAAATGGTTAATTGACCACAAAATTACTGTTTTGCGATGGTTATCTCCAGAATAAGATGAAAGATTTGTGGTTTGAGTCAAAGAGGGCAGTCCATAACCGCAGACTGACTAAAAGATGATAAAAATGGCCCAGCATGTTCACCAATCTCAAAAAACTTTTGCAGACTCAGAAGTGTTATCATTTGATCAGGGACGGTGCAGAAAAGACTTGGGGTGTGAAAATTTTATGAAACTAACTATCGCTATTTTGAGCGATTCCATGAAATCATTATTAAAATAGAATATTGTCTGAATTTGAAAATGAAGAAATTAAAGTATACCTCCATACTTTAAAATGAAGCTGTGCTATGATATTGTGGTAGATTTCTGTTCACTAAAATACAGAGACAAAACTACAGAGACAATTTCTGAGCAAGCTGAAAGAACTTAAACACTAGCGATGACAAAAAAAATAAATAAATAAAAAATACATTTTGAAACTATCCAAGCTGTCGATGTCAATTCTGGACTGAAACTAAACACTACAGTATTTCTATTGTAGCAACTGACATAAATCCTCTTGGCAGTATCTATTTCTTTCAGCCCCGATAGCACCCGCCAAAGTAAAAAGAAGATATGTCACAAACTTTATCAATAACTCTACGGTGGACAGCCTTACAAGGGGCTCAGTCCTCAACCGCTTAAAGCATTGACAGACGGTCATCAAGGAAATCTCCGTGGCCTTCCAGACCTGTCAAGCGTGTGCAGAAATCCAGCCGGGGGGATGAACAACTCAATTTGCAAGTGTGTGTGGGGGGGGGGAGGGGTATGGGGTGGGCATGTGGAATTGAAATAAAGAACGAAACGGAGCACAGTGAGTAAGACACCTGTTTCCACTCGAGTAACGAGGTGACAGGTAAAAGCAGGTGAAGAGCGGGGCCTTTAAACGAGCTCCACCTTGAAGCCCTGCCGAGTGACACTGCGTTTGGGCGGCTGGAGGGAACCGTTTCTCTGTCTCTTTAATGGAGTTCCGCTCCACTGGCGGTCGGGTTCTGGGCAATGAAGATTTTTAGGGACTTACTTGGACTGTGCTTGGAAAATGTTCTGAACACGGTGGGGCTGAGGAGGATGACTTTTTTTTGCACTCCTAGCAGGGTGATCTTGTCCATTATCGTAGAGCTCATAAAAAGCCTGCATTAACTACACAGATGAACTTGTTGCTGTCCTCGGGCTGCAGTATCCAGAATGGCAAAACAAAGAACAGTGTGCTCCTTGCTTAGATTATACTTGGTCTAATTAAATGGTATCCGCTATTTCAAACTCTATAGGAGACACTGCGTTTGACAAACATGTTTATGCCGTTGACATACCTGCATATCACCATTGATTCTTTTTACTCGGGGCAATTACATGAGATGACTTAATTTAAACCCACTAATTAAAAAGCAGGGCAGTTGATTATAACATGACATTTGACTTGTGTTTCATGGGATCAATCTGTTTACTGTGTCTTGCTGACATTTTCCATGAAATATTAAACCGGTGCACCATCCTGGTCCATATTAATACACACACAAAATTTAATTAATAATTTGGTATAAAGATCAGATAATGTCTCGCATGGACTGATTGATTTCCACTTTGGCCGATTAATTTTTCCAAGGCATTACTAACAAGCTGAACCAATTAAAAGATAATAAAGCCACTATGAAACAATTCATGTGCTCCATAATAATTCCAGTTTAATAGGTGACTATAATTTATGATTAATTAATGCAATTGTCTGGGAAATTAACTATTGGGTTTTAAAAGCTTCTGGGTGGTGAGGAGTTTGCAAAAGTTTGGATTATAAGAATACAAAATTGGGCCACAGGTCAATAAGTAGGTCACTTCAGTTGCTTGTTGAAGGCATATAATGTATGGCATAGATAAAATGGGCTTTTCCCATATATGAATATGGCTTATACTGTGAGAAATTGAGAATTGAGAATGTTTGAATCTTTATGTCAATATGTTGATTTAAGAAACTGAATTCAATTAAAAACAGCGTTTTTCATTAAAGGGAATTGAAACGGGGGATTATTTGGTAAACATGGAAGTTGGCTAATACAGGTCTAATGAACATCACAGCTACGCGCTGGTGGAGGAGAGTCACAACACGGCCCCGCGGTGCCTGTCTGTTTGAGCTTTAAAGACTGCTGCGGCTCCGAGAGCCTGTTATTACCACCCTTAATGGCGTAGGAATAGCGGGGGTGATTGAGATAATGATACAGGCTGCCGTAACGCTGCCTTCAGGAATGTGACCTACGCACCTCTCGCCACCAGCCGAGGGGACGGCCTCGGCTTCGTTCTGCCGCGCGTCTAAGCGAACGCCGTTACCGGGGGAGTTCACAGGAGCGGGCAGTCCCGCGGTAAAACCCAGCGGGCGTTTGCTTAACGTTAGCCGGTTTCACGCCGCGTTTGCGTTCGCGTTAAAGAGCATTACGAGCTGTTTATCTAACAGGGAGCGCTGCATTAATATGTGGAATTAAAAGCAGACACATAAAGTTGCGATAAAAATGACTCTTGGTTTTTTCTCTCTAAGGAGTCATTAGCGTTTCTGATTTAAAAAAGAACACATTTTTATCGTTTTACTTACAAATGTTCATAGCATTTTGTTCATAGCCGTGATCTAAAATGTCTGACAATTTGCAACAAAATAATTTCTTTGTGTTGCGGTTTTTCACACTGCTCTCCTGTGAAAAGCCAGTTTTGTGTGAAACAGGAGCACACAGTGCAGAATGGAGGAATGTGCTGCTTCACAGCTCAGTCTTAACCAAGGCCTGGCTCTGCCAGAGAGGATTTTTCTTTGCTCAAAGTGTACTTTCTCCTCACGTCAAGCTTAAGTCGGCATTAGCAACAACAGCATAAGCGGTTGTGAGGGCATGAGTTCTGTCTGCTCAGTGAACTCTTCCCCTGGAGTTCCACAGCCTGGAAGAACATTTTATGCACATATACTTAAAGTCATTAAAACACTATGTATAACCACTTTATTGGATATTGTAAACACAGTATAACACACATTTGAAGTAGGCTTATAGGTGCAGTAAGAGGTCTTTTCTCAACCGTCTGTCTTGCCCAAAATTGAATATGTCCTGTGCAGGTAACACAGCCTTTTCTAATAAGGTTTGAGGAAGTCTTGTTGGCTAGCTCCAAAGTTACAAAGTGATGAGAAATATACTTTTTTTCAGAATTCAGAATTTATTTCCACAGATATTTAAAAATTTGACTGAAAGGCGGCACTGCAAGTAGTTTTTACATATTTATTTAAAGAATATAAGTTGTTGTTTTGAATGTGCACTGATTTCTTTGAAATTATATGCCTTGTTTTACAACATGTTTGCCATTTTGTGGATGTGCAAGTGAACATGGTATTTTGCAGAGATAACATGGAGAGACCTGATGTTACCACTGTCTTTGGCACCCAGTGACTTGAGAGGCCTAGTGGCCTTCTCTCAAAGATATATACCTTGCGCAGAATTGCCTCAAACTCTGCACATCACAGATAAGACACTGCACATGTAGATTGGGCAGGAGGGTTTATTGGATTAATGATATGAGACCGCTGGTCCATTAGGCACACAAGTAGTTGGATAAGCAGGATGAGCTGAGATAGGAAGAGCATTAGCATGGAGAGGGGAAATAGAGCAAAGTTCTTCAGTGAGTTACTGCACGCAAAATGCAAATATCCACATCTGTACCTGAAGCTTAAAAATATGTTTCTCTTCCCGGCTTGCTAATTGGGAGACATGTCATAATTTTATAGTAAGAATATACAAACCATGACATCACTTAGTCTGATGGGGAAATGTAAAAACAGGTGAATACAGTGAAATCTGCTATTAACCAAATACTTGGTTTTAGTTTCTGAAAATCAAAAAAGGCGAGTTTCCTCCAAACACTATTAACTTCTATTACACAGGATAACATTGCACTGATAAGGTGGTGCGACTTCCTCTGTGAAACACTGACTCTTCTGCAGTGATAAGAAGCTGTAAGTAAATAGTAATTTAACTAATAAAGGCATCGATACAGTCATTATGGGGTTATAAAACTGTATTTCAAAGATGTACGTGCAGGTTATACAAATATGAATGGCTGAACAAGATGTGCCGATGCATGACAACGTGCATAAAAATAAAAAAAGCCATTATGCCCATGGAGTGCTCTATCAATCACCAAATTTAATTTGCACAGTACTGACATAACCCCCGTGCACGGCAGCTAAGTATAATATAATTATTTATTAATCTTCTCGCATCGCTTCCAAATTCATGCAGGTTATGCGATCTCCTGTTGAAAACATTAATTGTAACCATTCTTCACTCCAGCCAACTTGTATATCTCGCGGTGTCTTCCAGTCTGCCAATTTAATGACACTCCGAGGAGCGGATGTGATCAGCGGACAGATAGCTCAGCCTTTCCGAGAGTAACTTTCTGCCGAGCCAGCACGGCCTGTCAGGGACATGAAACGCTGCTGAATCTACATTATTTATGAGCGTACCTTTAAAGCCCCCCTCCTTAATTATTCGCTCACATTTCCATGAAGTACACACGGGCCGTCCGCAACATTTAACGCGGGCGTGCGCGTCTGTGGGGGGAGAGGAAATCAGAGGGGTGGGGTCCGCTCGCGTTGCGTTTGGTTCACTGCTGACTTGACATTTCAAGTCGTAAGCGCTGTTTGTCCGACCACGGTTATCACAGATTTTACTTTGGCTCGTCCTCGGTTCGGTGCCATGTTCGTTGTGGCTTCCCATAACGCGGTTTGCTTTTTTTCATCCGCTCACGAGCACATCCTTTATTGTTTGCAGACAACACCCAACAGCCCATAAATGGCAGATTGAATTAGAGCACTTGAATGGACCAGCTGAAAATAGCCCTGGGTGAAACCGGGAAACGAAATGAGAAAAAAAGAGGGAAATTAAGTTTGTGTGTACGAACTGTGTGTTTTTGCTCTGCTTCCACAGTGCACTTAAAGGGGAATAAACCCATTGCTCAATCGGGCTTGAAATGACAGAACGAGATGCATAAAAGGACGCTGCTGCTGTTTGATGGATTTGAGAAGCTAAGACATGTTCCTAACATGAGACAATATCTACTTACTTTCTCCTGTAACTTGATACGTTTTCTTTACCACTAACCGTGAAATCTTATTACCACCCATGCTGCTCCCTTATAGTTTTGTCTGTCCTGTACTTGATCTCGTTTGTGATAGTTTCAGATCATACAGAATATGTTCCCCTTTCTGCTTTCCCTGGTGCAGTCAACATGCACCCGGCAAAATAGTACTGATTGCTAGGGGTGGGAATCACCAGAGATCTCACGATACGATACTATTGTGATTCTTTGTGTTTTTGGGGTACACTAATTGTTGCGATTCGACACTGTGGTATATTGTTATTTTTATTTCATTCGATAAACATAGCAAACTGATGTTCATTTGCGGGATAGCAGTGGTTGTTTTCCAGATGTTGCTATGTAGGCTAAGGGCACCTCTTGCTAATAACCTTTCATTCTGAAGGAAAAATATCTAAGGAAAATAAGTGAATACTCTTGTTTGAACTTTTTCCACAAGCGAGCACAGTATAAACAGAATAATCCATGACGGTATGTGTGGTTATATGATTTTAATGCACTCAGTAGCAGGTGGTTCTTTGCCTCCAGGTCATGAAATAAAAATAACATGCGTTACGAAATGTATATATTCAGATAAAATATCAATACTTGGCGCCTCTGTACCAATACTGCATTACGGACACAAGCACCACCTGGGATTTAGGGCCCCATGAAAAGATGTCACACTGGGCCCCACCACCCCAGGGCACCCCATCCCTGCACAATTGCTGTACAACTTTTTGAGGCCCCTGTCAGTCAGACCCCTGAGAATCATCCTAACTCGTCCCCCAAACACACACGCAGAAATGTATCAAATATCACTGTGCTGTTTTCCCCTTCCGCTACTGCTTATAATGACATGAGACGTGTTATATTAGCATATTATCCAGCATGAAATCCAAGAGACACTTCAGTCTTTGTTTGTACTTTGTTTTTTTGCTGACTGGCAAAGCTCATAACACCAATCAGCACTGTGCCCATAAGCATTCCAATAGGTGGCTAAAAGATTAGTCAAGCTCTCAATAGCTTTCAATTATTGTTAGAAAACAAGTAATAGACACATGGAACGTACCTTATAAGATAATAAGAAAATTAATGAGAGATGGCATACTTGTTGTTATAAACAAAATGTTTGTATACAGTTGTATACATTATTCAAATATGCATTTGCATTCACTTGAAAGGTAAAATTATGGGGCTGTGCTTTGTTTGGTTTTGTTCCTGAAATACATATTTGCTGAATTTATTCCTCATTTCTCCGGTAAGTTTATGTAGTCCTTTAATCGATTGCCTGAACAAAAACAGCAGCAACATTTCATGGTCGCGCCGGAAGACCAACTATTATTAATCAAGAAAATGACTGAGTTTGAGGTGCCCTTTAGAGCTCCTGCATGTTACGGGGGAACTGACGGCCGTTAATATTTAATGCATGCAAGTGTAGCGTGTCACACATTGATCCGCGCTTTCCCATTAGGTCCAATTAATTGAACCGGTGGTCAGGAGCTCGTTCGCTCGACGTGAAGCCCTGACACGTGTGCGAAGCGCTACAGCCGAGATTTGTAAACGCGCTGGTGTGGTGTGTGTTGTTTTTTTTGTTTTTTTTCTACCGCTGTCCAGCGTGCCTGATTCGGTCTCGCGTTTTCAGTCCATTTGCGATAATAAGCCGTATCTGCTCAGGACTCTTAGAGCGACAGACCGAGGAGAGCTTCATCCAGAAAATAGCGGTGTTCTGCTCGACGGGTCTGCCTTTGAGGGCCGGGTGCCCGGAGCATCGCCCGCGTCCATGCGAGAGAGCACCCCGTAAATATGCGCGCTCCCCGAGTGTTAACTGAAAATGACGAGGTCTCATCACCGGGAGAGTGCCGCCGTCAGGCTCCGCATCCAACCCCATTAACTGGGAACGACAGCAGAGGACAGGGAAGACAAGAAAGAGAGAGATGGAGAGAGAGATAGAGAGAAAGGGAGAGAGTAAGAGACAGAGAGAGAGAGAGAAAGAGATGGAGAGAGAGACAGAGAGAGATGGACAGAGCAAGAGAGAGAGAGAGAGAGAGAGACAGTGGAAAAAGAGGACAGAGTGTAACTGAGGGAGAGAGAGATGGGAATCCATGGTGGTGCAGCAGACAAATGTAGATGTGGGCGTATTACACAGTGCTGGGGCAGGGGTGAACACAGACACTGCACCCAGGCAAGGGACAGACATTAAAATGTGAGGAGAAGCACAAATCTCACATTACTGCCGCTCCATAATGGGCTAATTTACCGCACAAGGCTCCTGACTTCACTATGCAGCACATCTCGTGTATTGCTAGTAGTAAGGTTATGGTATTTCTGAAGTTAGCTAAATTAAGTTGAAAGAAAAAACAAAGCTTGCTCATAGGTATGGTATGTAAAGATACATTAATTCCACTCTTTACCAAGACAAAATGTGTCATGAAGCATGTCTAATCCAAACAATAAAACTGGCTATTTATAAGTTGAGTAAAATTCCCATGGTGCGCAGGAACTGGAGCCGTGGGCTATACATGGCAAATTGTGGTCACTCACTCACTCACTCACGGACAACCTTTGAGGGACGTTTTGTGGGACGCATGCGCAGGTGGTGCTTCGTTTAGTAGGATGCATGCCCAGGCGGCGCCAGCTAAAATGTGTCTGCACAAGCGAGTTGCGCCGTGGGTCTGGACGGGTCCATGCTTGTTTCTATTCCAACGGTAATTTTAACATGAAGATTTACATTCAGCTCTAGCCTCTGATATGGCTTCAGTGGTAATATTGTCTTTTTTCCTTGAATATTGTAAATCTCAGAAGTGCTATATAGAAATGATAATGATTGTTGTTGTTACCCTTAGTAACATATTTGTTTTTCATTATTATTAGAAGATTAAATTTAATCCTGAGTGTGTCCACATATACATTGCAAATACGCTCCAGATCAGTTTGGAAATCATTGATGCTGAATGCATGAATAATTGTACATACTTTTCCATAATCATTTATTGAATGTATTTATAGTGACTTCACCAAAAATGAAAAACTCTTTAACATCCTAATGGTAAATTGAATTCTTGTTCAATATGTCTTGTTTTGTTGATGTGTTGTTTGTGTATATACTTTTTTCCAATCGAAAATGAATCATAAAGATATTTCACATTGGTTTTGGTATTCAGACCAGTATATAATTTACAGAACAGATACTGTGAGATACAGATTAATTTGTCATTAGAATATTTTTAGTGCAAACACAGCACATTTTTATGGCCCAGAGGAGTGCTGTTCTATGGGCGCCATCTTGTCTTGACAGACAAGTAGGACTAACGTATGTGTTGTCAGGGGAACATTTATTTATTAAGTGGCCTTAGACAAGCAGTGCCCTAGCAAAGCAGTGCCCTAGCAAAGCAGTGCCCTAGCAAAGCAGTGCCCTAGCCAAGCAGTGCCCTAGCAAAGCAGTGCCCTAGCCAAGCAGTGTCCTAGCAAAGCAGTGCCCTAGCCAAGCAGTGTCCTAGCCAAGCAGCGCCCTAGCCAAGCAGTGCCCTAACCAAGCAGTGTCCTAGCCAAGCAGTGCCCTAACCCAGCAGTGTCCTTACCAAGCAGTGCCCTAGCCAAGCAGTACCCCAACCAAGCAATGCCCCAGCCAAGCAGTGCCCTAGCCAAGCAGTGCCCTTACCAAGCAGTGCCCTAGCCAAGCAGTGCCCTTACCAAGCAGTGCCCTAGCCAAGCAGTACCCCAACCAAGCAGTGCCCTAGCCAAGCAGTGCCCTTACCAAGTTGTATCGCAATGTTTTCGGTGGCCCTCCCTGGCCAATACCCAGGTTGGTTCATTTGAAGTCGAGTGACGATATGTCCCCAGTGCAGTGTGCTCCAGGCTATGTGCCTGAGGCTTTCAATTCAGCAGGCAAGGAACAGACAGACAGGCCTGAAAGGGAGGGCCGCATTGCTACATTACATTACAGGCATTTAGCAGATGCTCTTATCCAGAGCAACTTACACAAAATTATACATAGCATTTACATTGCATCCATTTATACAGCTGGATATATATTGAAGCAATGCAGGTTAAGGACCTTGCCCAAGGGTACAACAGCAGCGCCCTACCCGGGAATTGAGCCAGTTACAAGACCAGTTCATTACCCATTACACTACACTGCTGCCCGTGGCTAATATCACTGGATCACTATGGTGATAGTTAATAGAGGCCAGACAGAATGAGGATCTGCATAGACACAAAGTTCCTCAACTAAGTTCCATACAGGGCCATGCAACACTGAAGCAGGAAGAGGTTTTGTCCAAACTGCCCCGGGCCCTCATCTTTACCCCGGCTGACACCCGAGACGCATTCCGCCAGCGTAGCCTCAGTGAATAACGCGGCGTGATGATGACATTCCGGATTCCGCGGGTCAGGAAACGCCAGCTCATGCTGCTGTTTGGGGGTTTAGCCGCCCCAGAGATGGACCAGCGCTAGCGACGTGAATTGTTGTCTGGGCTAATGGCGTGGAACCCATTGCAGATAATGTCCTCATTGTCGGCTGTGGCGACACGGGAGCTGAGGCTTAACAGAATCATGAGGGCGAGCTGCTGGCATTGACGGACCTGCGCGGAGAGGTGAAGCCGAGGCCAGGCTGGAAACTGTCCAGTTTAAAGTGAAAGAGTTGCACTCTCCATGGACATACTGTACGCTGTGGCAGACCCAGAGGAGTGCTGTTCTATGGGCGCCATCTTTCGGCTCGTTAGCTCCACCCCCTGGCCGATTGGAGCTGGTGTGTGTTGCCCAGCTCCACACCTGAAGGGAGTCAGCTTGTAGCAGCTAGCTTAAGCTCCTGACAGTGCAGGTGTCGAATTTTAATGGGCTATTTGAATGAAAGAGGATTGTTAGATAGACTGTAGGTATGACGGAGTGGCAAGAGTCTTCACAATGAAGAGGAGGAAGTGATGGAAGGGCAGTATTGCAACATTGAAGAAGGAGAAGAAGAAGAAGAAGAATAAGCTAGCTTAATAGCTGTACCTGCGTGCAGCTCTGCATGTAGTACAAGCCATGGAAAAGAGCAGAGAGAGGGCACTGGTGCCGGAAATGGCCGCTTGATCCCCCCAGCCGCCAGTTTTCCTCCCTTGTGAATCCTTGTACCCCAGCTAATGCCCCTATAACTGCAACACTTACGGTAAAAATACGTTGCATGCACTCCACTCCACTGAGATATTAAGCTAGATAAAATAATGCGCACAAACATAAAAAAGGAAGAAAAGTCACATTTTTGTCCAATCAAAGAGTCCATCCACACAAACAATGCACATAGTGTACATAGCAACCAAAAAAAATGTTTCAATGATGTGGTTATGTTGTTTGTCTGTTTGAGTTATCTCAGCTAGCTATCATAACTATATTGTGAACACATGCTTCTGCAAAAACTTAAAAAGAACCAGAGCACGAGAAACTAAAATGCAGCCATACAGCCGAATACAGCCATTAATGTTACTTACGGCAGTGCGGCAGTGCTAGTGTTCTGTAAACTTGTAGTTTAGGCTAATTGAACAAAGAAAGGCTTATATTCAGGGTGTGAATTGGAGGGGGGAGGCGGGGTATTTTCTGGCCACTGCTCGAGTCATCCCCTCCTCTGATTGCCATCAGGCAGGGATGATGTTCACCCCCATTACAGATTGCACATACTGTAATGTTATGTTTTAGATGTTTGCTTTTTAAATGCTATTGTTCACATGCCACATAATGTAGTATGTGTCTGCAGCAATTTGTTTGCTATTTAAATCACATAATTGCTGACAACCACCCAACCACCCCTTAGCCCTCCTTCCCCCCACCCCCTCGACTGCTTCTGCATCTGTTCAGTGGGGGGTGGTGTTACAGATATATTTGGCCCCTGCACCTCTGAAATGATTCCAGCGACCCTGGCAGAGGGAGAAAGTTGTGAGCTCAGTGGTGGATTTGGAAGGCTTCTCGTGTTTGACCTTTGTTTGTTGGAGAACCAGGCCTGCGATTTATCTTTTTTTTTGTTGGTCAATCTGTACTGTGTTTGGAACTATTTTTGTATTTGGACAACAGTTTAGATTTTACTTCGGATTGTGGCTTGCACTGGTACTCAGCCCAAACTGGACGGTTATAGAGAAAGCTGAACCCATGTTGAGGTAGGCTCTGCGGAGGAGCTAGGGTTTTGTTTCTGTGCTGTGGTTCGAATCACAAAACCCAGCTGTCAAAATAAAAGTTTTTTTTTTCCCCCTGCATTTTTTGAAGCGCTACGAGCTGAGCCAGGAAAGCTGGGGGCTGTCCTGCACGTGCCCAACGTTAGAGACGCCGGAGCAGCGCGGCGCCTTAGCGCCCGCGTTAAGCACCCGCCAGGTTCGCATCTCGCCTGTCTGACGCGTGTGAGCCTCTGAAACCGCGGTAAAGATGCAGAATGGCACTAGCGCCTGGTCACACCCGCGCTCTGGGGAGTAATGACACCTCCAGGCTGGAGGCCATTCCGAGCGGGTCGTGACAGAGAGGGTTCGAGTGCTGCCTCTTGTGGAAAGGAGAGGCGAGAATGTGCGTCCCGTGCGGCTAACTGAGATGGAACGTGATTATGCACGGAAATAGTTCCATTTCAGGACAGCCATTTTTATAACGACCCTGCACAGAACAACTGTGTCACCAGTGCACTTCTCTGTTTAAAACTAGGGTGTATTGCAATTGCATAGACTGTTTAACATGGTAAAAAGGCTGTAGGTGATTGCAATAAATAAATAGCCAGGCCGCACCACGCCCTTGAATACCCTAAAACACTGGACCCCGCCTGCCATTTACAAATGAATACAACACACTGCTCAGGCTAGCATCTAGAAACATGACACGTCGAAAAAAGGTCATCGTTTTCATCTTGACTTTTGTGGAATGGTGAATTAAACATTATTGGTGCGGTTGCACCTCCTGTCACTGATGTGTTGCCCTTGTAGAACGTTACCCGAACGGATATCGTGATTACCAGCGCGGAAAAAAGTGAATTCCTTCCACAGCAGTTGAATTATGCGAAAGTTCCATCACACTCCAATGGGACTTAATGACTTAAAGTCCCAGAGAAATATAAACAATTTTCAGTGCGCTCTCCTATACAAATGTGTTTGTTTATTGGCTGATTTCATTTCTCAATCCATTTATTTCAGCTAGGTGGATAATTGAAAAAATTGTTTATTCCATTTTTGAAGCTTCTGCCAACTTTGTGGAGTCTTCAAATGACTAAACAACTTAAAAAGGTTTTTAGTAATATGCAAGGAACATTCAGTGTTAGACTGGCATGTATTTAATTACTACTTAATATAATAAAATATTTAAAGATTTATGCATTATGCATCAATAATATATAAAATATCCATGAGGATCATAATTAAACTGTGTTCTCGTGCATGTTTTATAAACAGACTTCAATCGCAGTCTTGCTTTTGACCGGACTAAAGCAGTGAGTCAGAGGAATAAGCAATACCGATCTTCAGGACCCTGGACAGCACTCAAGTCATTACTTAACTAGTAAAAAAAGATGCATTTCCTCAGGATGTCATTACCACCTTCATCATAGCTTACCTGCCACATTTTAATGAGAATTTGCAGTGAATCTAAGAAAAGATATACGTTTAATTCAAAGAACAAACATTCACAGTGCATGTTGGGTTATATCTTTATCTAGAATACTTTTATTTTGCCTTGCTCTGGCAAGCAGTGGAATTTTTAAAGGCAGAATTCTCACTATATGTGAGACAGAGTTTGGTTTATATTATTATTATTATTATTATTATTATTATTATTATTATTATTTCAGTGCAACATTGTGGTGAATAGGAGGCTTTGTCAGGGGATGATGAGTGGATGAAATATATTATTCAGTCTATCAAACAGTCTGAAGCCACTGCACTTACCAGAATGTCCTTGCTGTCAGGTCTGTTCCCAAGCTTCTTACTATGAGCTTCCCAATTATCTTAGATTTACTAGATTTTCTCATCTCCCCTGAAAATACACCAGCTTCAGTACCTGACAGCTGGTCAGCATGGCAATGGAACCTCAGGTATCAGAGATGCACTTTTAGATAATGTAGACTCACAGATGTTCTGTGATCAACTTGTGTTACTGCAATGTAACTTTAAGTAAATGAAAATAGACACAGGTAACCGTGTTTTAGTTTAGTATTTCAGTGACTGCAGCATTATTTCTAATAATGTTCTGTTAGATTGAAGGGGAATAAAAAGCTCTTTCCATGATGGACCGAAATCAGCGAGCACATGCACCAGCCTGTCTATGTGCGCATTTCACTCTTAGGCTGTTTCCATAGCAGGCAACTACCTATTGATTTTTTGGAAACTTTGAGAACTTGTTACTGTTGCCACAGATGCTCATGTTATTTCAGTCATTTCCCACTGATGCGCATCAGATATATTAATTAATGTAACACATGAAGGTTTAAAAAACTGTGATTTATTTTTTTTCTTTTGTTTTCCATGAGTTACTTTGCCATGACTGCTCCGGGACTTCAGCCAATATTTTCCGTTGTCAATCTCCCAGCCTTGCTGATCAGTAATCTGTAATGTTTTTTCCTTTAGAACTTACCAGAAATGACCATTTCACATCTATTCCTCTAAAAAATATTCTTCTGGGTGGGCATGCCCCCGGACCCCCTGAGAGGGTTGCACTTCTCGGGGTCTATGCGTTCCAGCCCTCCCCAATATTCAAACTAAAGTTACGCCCTTGTATATGCCATTCCATTGGTTATTAGGTGAAGGGTTCAGATAAATATGCATGGGATGAAGCTGGTAAATTGAATTTAATTTGAAAAACCTACAGTTACCGCCGGAGAAGAAATTTACAAAATTTACAATCCCTAAACAAACTACCCTATGTTCAAGAACAGCCAGTGGACTTTGAAGCAAGGACTAGCTAAATGGATATCTTTGTTGGGCTAAATCGGATCGTTCTGAAGGTTTGAGTAAATGGTTTGCTAAGCTCAACACAGTTCAATGGTTAGCTGAGAGTAGACTAGGCTTTACATCACCATAAAGGGAAATGTCCAGCAGAATTATATATTTTAGGTTTCATGTACATTTTGTTGATTAATGCTCATGTCCTTGGCTTTACTTATCAAAAGCCTTTTACGGCATGTGTGTAGTCTATGCTGTAGGTTTGCCATGTGCTTCAGAACTCGCGTATGATTGGTTCTTGGCCCACCCAATCTTTTCACAGCCAACCCAAATATTGATTTCTGATGAGGCCGCTGGGTTTCAGTCAGCATTACTGTAAAATGTGTGAACAAGTATGGAGCTAGTCATTCGAGTGTGATTGATCTCAGTGTCATGCGATCATGGATTTGATCGCACATAAACAATGATAATGGTGAACCTTTCATGTACAACAAATTGTTTACTAATAATTTTATCCGCACCAGAGTGCGGGACCTTATTGTTGTCAATCATGACATCATTGCAACTTGTCCATTTACTAACCGCCCCCCACCCCCCCCCCCCCCCCCACACACACACACACACACACACACTTCAAAACTTGTTCCAGCCCCACTGGATGGTACCCACCCCCAGCATCTTCAATGTTTCCTTGTATCCCATTATCAGGGATCAGTGCTTTCCCGTTAAATACATAATTACTCACACTATCTCTGTGTGTTTTCTGCAATCACTATCTGAGGCTCCAAAGTGAACAGTCTGCAGACAGATTATCTCGAATCTTGATATAAAGATCGCAGGGGACGGGGACGGCGACGGCCTTTGAACTTCTCTCTGTACTCAACACCATTGGGATGGGACCCCCAGTGCGCTCTCGCTAATTTGGAGGAGGTAATTAATTAGCTTACCGGCTGTATTCTGATTGGGGAAAGGGGGGGAAGAGATTACCTCCTGCTGTTTACCGCAATCCATTGGCAGATGTGCAGTAAAGAAAATCTAATTAGCCGTCGTTGATGCGGGCAAGTTAAAAATACGTGTGTACATTCATTGGAAACAAATCTGTTAGCGTCTTCCTTTTTGCGCACCTTGTGTTCTGCATTTCAAATCCAATCAGTCATTCCCTATTATCCTGGCTGACAGACACATGGTAATGCAGGATACAAGTTCAACAGACGTGTCAATCTTTTTTTATGAAAAGGAGAATCCACTCATTGATGAAATTTCAGTTTGATTCTTGATGTGACTTTGATGACAAGGAATGTGTTCTGCATTAAAACGCAATTACAAAGTTCTGAATGATTGCATTCTTTCTCAATTACACTGAACACATTCATGAAGACCTGACAGGAAACAATTTATGAGAGCTCACTTTTTTTTTAACTTTTTGTTGAAGCCTATTATACCAGAACCGGTAAAGAACTCCAGCTCTGACTTGTCTTAATGAGATCCACTGTTTCATGCTTTTATGGTCTGTGAGCACAAAGGTGCATAAAAATAGAAAATGAAGTGACTGAAAAGTGTTCATTTTGTTTTCACGTTACATTACACCGCAGGTGTTAAAATCAGGAGTGAGCATCACCAGTGATGCCTGTGCATTCACAGACGCAGGACTTTGATTGACGGCAAAAATGTTCAGAGATGCACTGGTCCCTCCGAATCAGATTTTTGTCTTCAAATGCAAAGCTTCTGTAGACAAGGGAAGTGTCAGTGTTGAAGGTACAAAAGAGATGGTTTTGATGAAAAAACAAAAGAAGAAAAGCAGCTGTCTTCTTTTAAAAAAATAATCATTCTGTTTGTGAGAGAGGTATGTCTCTCAGCACGTTTTTGTATGAGAATCACACGCACCTGACCTGCATGGTCGGTTACTTCAAATCCACATTCCTCCCTGCGATTAGAGCCTGCTTATCTTGATCATAGCTCAAGTGATCAACAGCTCCAGACTTTGCAATCACCAGAAAAAAAACTGGTTTGAGGACTGGGAAAATACGGATGAACACTCATTCTATTTCCGAAGTATATTTCTGCGGCTCAGCTCTGCAAAAGCAGCCGTTCGTGACTGTGTGCCCATTAGACCATGTGAGAGGAGGCCCAAACAGCAAGCAGAAATCTGGAGAAATGAAAGATTACTGGACTGGACTGAAGTAGGATATTCCTGATGTAGAGTGTCTTTTCTTAATTGAAATAAATTGATATGCTTGTATATCCTTGTGTTCTTTGTGATACAAAAATGCACTATTGGTTGCCAAAAAGCAATGAACAGACATTTATTTATTTATCAAATATATAATAGGATGTTATTGCCAATATTTATGATATTGTTTTTAACTTAATGATTCAGGGTTATTCAGTTTAGTGAGGGTAAGAATATTTTAAGAAGGGTTTACTAATACAGCTATGGTTAACACTGCTCGAGGCAATATGTTAGCAGGACTGCAGTTTCGAGCACATTATGAATCTAGCGTTAATAACTCTGAATGTCGGAGAATGCTACAAGTACACTAGTACTGCACAGTACTACAGTAGCTGCTGACCTGGATAATTAGTAGGAACTTTACCCATTCAAAACACAGCAACGGTGACAGTACACAAACATAGTACAGCCTCAGCATAGCAACAGTGACAGTACCCAAGCATAGCACAGTCACAGCATAGCAACAGTGACAGCGCACAAGCATAGTACAGTCACAGCATAGCAACAGTGACAGTACACAAGCATAGCACAGTCACAGCACAGCAACAGTGACAGCGCACAAGCATAGCAACAGTCACAGCATAGCAACAGTGACAGTACACAAGCATAGCACAGTCACAGCATAGCAACAGTGACAGCGCACAAGCATAGTACAGTCACAGCACAGCAACAGTGACAGCGCACAAGCATAGTACAGTCACAACATAGCAACAGTGACAGTACACAAGCATAGAACAGTCACAGCACAGCAACAGTGACAGCGCACAAGCATAGAACAGTCACAGCACAGCAACAGTGACGGTACGCAAGTATAACACAGTCAAAGCACAGCAGTGTAGCCACAGAAAACAAGCTTCCATAAATTGCGTACATTATTACAAAGAGCAGTAACCTCGCCCAATTAGTGCCACGACCATCGCACCACAGGTCATCTGTGTTCTCAAGCTCTGTGGCTTCCAGCAGTTTCCTCTTTGTCCTCCTTAAAACGATGAATGTTTCATCGCAGTAAATTGTCTGTAATGTAGAACATCTCCTGTATCGATCCCTGGATACAGGAGCCAGCCAGTATTTAAACAGCAATTGATTTCTATCCTCGCAATGTGTTTGGGGGCATTGATTTAGCGCCGCCGCACCTGTGAAGCCACTAATCAGTTTTGCGACAGTTCGTCAAAATGTTATTATGGGTGTAAAGTGGGGCGGGGGCCGATCCGTCTGAATTACGCGCTAGTCTATCTGAAACCCAGTGCTCATCAGCATTCATAACATTAAGGAGGAACAGCGCACGATGTCAGACCCACCCTATTTACACAATAAAAGACCCGGTTACCTTTGTTTGGAGGGTTAGCAAAAGCAGTGATGCAGACGATGACCTAGAAAACATGCACAAGGTCTATAGTCAGAGGTAGCATTCACAATCATTAAAACAATGTTATCAGTTAGCGATTAATGATTGTGTGTATGACTTTCAACTTCATAAGGTAATTACTTGCAAGGTGACAGAAATTATACTTACAGATAAAGAAAGGGACTCTTCTTTCTATGTTAGATACAGCAAGTATACCAACTTAATTTCTTTATATGATTGACTCTTTATATGATTGACTCTGTAGTCTGTAGAGGCCTATGGACTGTGCATTTATTACCGCTTGGTGAATGATGAGTCCTATTAGTTCAGTTGATACCATTTCTGATCTTTACAGTCCACGGATGAGGCAAAGCAATCTTGAATCTGGTTTGGTTTAAATGATCTTTTTTGTTCAGATTGAGTGACACTAAACAGGCTGCTTCAGGTATGTCTCATAATATTGCATGACTGGTCCTGGCTTTAGAGTGTGCCCTCCTCCCGATTGTCAAATAAGCACAGCGGGGCGGATAATAACAACCACAAGAAAATTTGAAACAAATTATTTTTCATCTTTCCTGTTATTTGTTCATGTTGACTGGGTGTTATTGCGATATTACGGCACTCTTGAGATACACGCTGTAAAAGGACAAGCCTTTTCCCATATTCCTATCTTCTTCTTTTTTTTCTTCCTGCAGGAGCTAGGGGCTCAGCAGTTTAAACTGAGAACGTGCTTCTTGGCAAATTTGTCTGGTTGTCAGGGAAAGCATGGGGTTGCTATGTGAATCTAGTTTTGCTAATGGTGGAAGCAGTCTTGGTGCTGTGCAGAATGGTGACAGATGCATTAGGCGCAGAGACACTTGACCAATGACAAATCATAAAGCGCTTGCAATAAGATGGGGTGTTTAAACAGACATGGACTTGTCTGGACTCGTCAATGCCCTTTTGGCCACCATTCAACAAAAAAGAAATACTGAGACCACATACTTCATTAGAGGAAAAATTCTCTTTGTGTAGCTTAAATACATGCACCTTACCACTGAAGATCAACACTAGCTATACCCAATATATTAGTATCAGTAATCATACCTATTCATAGCCATTCAGAAGGAATACTTAGATTAGATTTAATGAGCAAATATGACGTCTACATTGACTTTTCATGTAGACAGAACTTTCACTTTTTCAGAAATACAACAGACTTTCAACTGAATTCCACACTTAGGCCTACTTCGCCCGGATATACATAATCAGGTCGTTAGGTTCGAATGCCTCTTATGAGTAGTCTGTTTTGGCTGAGCAAACACACTACTGAAATCACTGGCACAGAGGAAAGAGAGACCAGGAGAGAACATTACTACCACGGCTCTTAAAGCAGAAAAGGGTGTCCAAGGCAATATTCCAAAACTCCTATAATGATTTTTTAATCAAATTCTGCCAATTCAGATTGGGCACTGTAAAGAGACCTGAGCGCTTTGGGATCCACTAATCAAATATGACTGTAATGAGGCTATATTTCATCAGCCTGGACACATGTCTGTTTTGCAGCTTTAAAACCCCTGTGGAAATCTATGGAAATCTCCTGGAGCAGCTGGCATACTGGTCACTATTCTGTATGCCAGGGTATTATATATACATATATGTATTTTTTTTAATTTTTATAAAGAGCAGGGCAGATTATACGAGTGTTGTGGTTCCTGCAATATAGTGAAGAAGGGAATCAACTGTGATGTACAAATAGTTTTAATTTTATAACTATTTAGCAAATTATAGTGAACCCACTGTGAGAGTAAAAGCGTAGCCGTCTTTAATCAACAAATACCCATGGAAGATGATTATGTTGTTATATGAAAATTCTATAATACGCCCACAGTTTAAATGTATCAGACTGGGAAAGTGCATGATAAAGAAAATGTGAAGTCAGTTAGCTTTTTATGCTATCAAATATCCGAGTCATTTTGTCAGAGTTTTGGAAATGAAGTCATTTTTAACTTGATCCTCAGGTACAGTGACTGCATTCTTAATAACGGTTTTCCGATATTTTGAGAGCTTTTTGAGCGTTTCGAGATGAGAGGACCGCGGAGCGGGATGATGGGAAGAGGTCTGCGCTTTCCGCTCACGAGTGGTGACATCAGAGGAGCTGATGGGCAGAGATTATATGCTGCGTATCGATTTCGAACGCCACTCCTTCCTGATGAAGGTCTTTAGAAAGATTGCGCTCCCTTGAAAACGGAAAAAGGCTCGTACAGCCACTTCCTACTGACACGAGTACATCCCCTGTCTTTACTGGCTCCCGCTAAGTAAATCCTGCAGTTTCTCTGTGGATTGTATCTGAAGCCTCGCTCTAACTAGCTCATTTTCCCCACATATCTCAGCATCTTAAGAATATTGTTGAGACAACAGAGTGATAACAAATGACTACTATGTGAGGGGAAGTTATGGAACAGTTGCTGGGGAAGAAGGTACAGGGACATGCTTTCTAATGTGATAATGAATACGAGGAGACCGTATGAATGCTCGCGCTTTATTCAGAAAGTATTGTGGACGTTCGGGCATTCAGTTTAAAAAAAAAAAAATCTTGTTACAGTCTTTTTTTCCCCCCCCAATGCACAATTCATTGCCTTGAACCTGCTGTCCATCATCAGTTTAATACAGGTTCCACTCCAGTAAGGTGCAGTGGGTTTGAGATGGAGTCGATAATGTGTTTATTTATATTCAGTACAGTACATCGTTTCTGAATAGAATGTATAAATCATCTGGATTCACGAAAGAAAGAACAAAATAATTGTATACACTCATCAACCTTTTATTGGGTACACCTATCTAGTACCTGGTAATGTTCTCTTTTGTCTCCAGAGCAGTCTGAATTCTTTCCAGTATGGACTCAAAAAGGTGCAGGAAACATTCATGCACGCAGTTCCTTCAGATTTTTCGGCCATATGGTCTAGCTCATCCCACAGTTGTTCTATTGGATTCAGATCTGGGGACTGTGCAGGCCATTGGTATAAATAGAAGTCACTGTCATCTTCGTGGAACCAGCTTGAGCTGATTTGTGCTTTGTGACATAGTGCATTATCCTTATGGAAGTACCCATTTGAAAAATGGTAAACTGTGGCCATATAGGGATGTACAGCAACAATGTTCAGCAACAATGCTTAGGTGTGCCGTGGCATTCAAATAATGCTCAGTCAGTGATAAGTGGCCTAAGGGATGAAAAAAACAACACTTTTGTCCAATGCCAGGTCATCTTGTGAAGTTTGTGTTTAAGTCTGTATTAAGTCAAAATAGTTTGCATTAAAACCCTGACTTATTCACCTAGTGTAGGCCATTGAGCCATTGAACTGCAATATGATTCATCACCCATTGCTTGGAGGTTATGCATGCCATGAAGAAAGAGTGTCCAGGGTGTAATTAATGGCCTGTTGATAATTTGGATTTGTTTTCATATTGGCAAAACTGTAAATGTCTTGCAGTCCAAGTGGAGCTGAATTAACACGTGCTACTCTTTACCATTCCCACACTTGGGACCTCAGGTAGAAAAATCCTACATTTCTGGACTGTCCTTTATGATTCCTGGGATGGCGGCTTGCCTTGCACACTTGACCCCCTACAGGCGTCCCTCAAGGCTGCATACTTGGCCCCCTCCTCTTTTCCATTTACAAGCAATTTCGTTGGTCTGTCATCTCCTCCCATAGTTTCTCAAATCATTTCAATGCTGACAATACTCAAATTTTCTCATCTTATAGCTGGTTATGAATGTGATCTGTTTATATTCATAATTTGTCATTTTGGTCCCCATTAGCATAATGAACCTGTAGCAGTGCTTTAGTGACATTGTGTCTGTACAGGCTGGTCTATACCGTTGTTGGCCAGGTCTTGCATTATTGCTCCTATTAATCAGGTGAATCAGTTAATGTTGGTCTTATGTAGTAAGTTGGTCTGGATAAGAGCATCTGCTAACTGAATGTAATGGAATGAAAGAGATTAAAATTTGCTTTGGTTTGTCTGACCGATTTTGGGAGCTTAGGTTAAATGTGAGAATATTTTAAAAATGATTAAACTTGGAACATATTCTATATTTCATCAGCATACTTGCCTAACAAAGGCACAAAGGGATTTCGCCCCCTTTTGCTTTGGGGTGAAAGCATGGAAGGCACCCAGGGGAAATCCAAAGCAGCCTAAACAAGGAACATGCCACTCAGACAGCATTTAAAATGTGTGTCATAGCAGAACAGAAAAAGGCTAGGAACCGAAAAGCATAATGAGAGCGCACTGACTTGTGTTAGCAGTATTCTCAGTTTTGTGGTGTCTTCAGGCTAATTGAGCATATATCACATTCTCGCACTACAAGCGGCTGAACTTTGCAGAAGAGGCAGAGCAGATGAAGGTAATGACTATCTGCGCATTAAGCAGCCGAGCCCCCGGAGCGCGGCGCTCGCTAAATGGCAATGAGCAAAGCGCAGTTTGACATCGAAGCCGCGCGCTCCGCGGCTCAGAGCGAGCATCGCGCGGAGCGGCTCGCGCGGTCGTGCTCGCGCCGGCCCGCTCGGGGCGCTGCTCGCCGATCGGGACCGCCGTTCTTGGCGAGCAGGGTGCAGCAGCCCAGTGGTTGGCTAACGCGCGAGAGGCCGAGCTGACTGACAAGCTCCCCTCATTCCACCAGTCCGAGCGCTCCAGGAGACCGCAAATAAGCTAGCAGATCTGTGCTCACGTTGAGCCGCACTGTGCTCATCTGTTCAACATGCTTTTATACGGGTAAAATGTAGACAAGAAGGATGAAAATGCAATATGCATAACTTTCAGTTTATATTTTACCTTAAGCAAAATAAAAACCACATTCTTTCTGGCTGGAATTTTTGGCATGTAGCGACAAGGTGTTCTTCAGTGCATACATTGTTAATTTTACTAGCTCTGGAAAATGAATGTACATCAAAAATGTAGATGTTAATGACCAGTCATTATATTAAATCAGACAGTTAATTATTATTGCTAGTTTTAAAATGCAAGAAATTGAATTCACTTTTTGAGGAACCCAGCTCTGTGTATATTGTCTTCATCATCAGTGTTTAATCCATTGAACATGTTGTTTTCTAAGCCACAACAGTCAAGGATTCCAAACAGATTTAAAGAATCGTTGACAATGTAAAGGAGACATGTTGATTTTCCCTATCTATTGGTGCAGTGGAGGACATCAGTTCAGTGAAATAGCTGGCAATTACGTTAATCAGTCCAAATTAACTTGCACTGGTCGGAATTTGTGAAGAAGGCACTGTATCAAATGCCAGTATTAACCAGAGGGCAATATGTTCCGCATTTCAGATAACCAAAAGCAAACTGAAAAGACATGGCTTTCAGAGTCTGTGGAAAATGACTCACTCATCTGACGCGCTCGCCTTAGTGCATTACTGTCAGGACAAAAAAAAAAAAACAACAGCAACGCACTGGAGCTAGAAAAATAAGCGATTTCCGTTGAAATTTGAGAAATGAAAATGGCAATGACATTTTTGTAAATGTGTTTTTTTTTGTTTTCTTCAGTGAACTTTTGTAAGAAAGAGGCTGAGCTGGTTAGCACAATAGACAGCTTAATGCTGCTTTGAGGGGGAAAACATGTACCGGAGTGACATAAACAATAAGGAAGGACAAACTTTGCCGGAGATGTATTAATCATTTTGCGTCAATTCAGTTCAACTTGGCTATTGGCTCAAAGGGCCAGACCACATGAGCACAGCCATCACATTAACTCACAGTTGAAGTTAATGGCAATTTTATAGGGAAATAATAGACACTGGAATTATTTGTCAGAAACTGTCATTTAACAAGGGTTAAATGGTTATTAGCTGGCTAGGTGTATTTGACAATTATGAGAGAGTTAATGAGAACTCTCTCATTGCCTACCAATGCCTATCTTGTCAGTAGCCCCCTTGGATAGCTGTTTAACTGGACAAGGCATGACTTCACTTGAATGTAGACATTTTACCACAAAAATGCATTCTTTAAAATGCCTCTATGTTCCCTGAGATTCATGTTGCCTCATGGAATGCAATTAAACACAACAGCAGTTATACAAATACAGGGAAACAAGGGACAATATGCCGAACCACCCACAGTGACCCTATTGATTTGCACCTGGAAGTCAGCAAACGGATGGGGTCAGAGTTCAGATTATTTTAACTTTGTTGGAACTGCTTGCAGCCCAACACATACTTAGGCAAAGCTGTATAGGTGAACACAGTTGCTGCCTGAATGGAAAGTAATGGCTTGCTATGTGTAGTAATGCACGCCGTTATGATTTGAGAACATTTATTAGTGACCCCTACAGGTGGAGCCAACTAACTGGTATGCCAGCGTGGGTATTAATGCAAGTAGCTATTATGAAATTCTCATTTCACAAGTTACAGCTTCATCACCTTCAGTGAAGCTGTTGTGGCTTTTTAGAGGACTGATTCTATATAATAAAAAAATCTCAAAAGTGGCATCAATCCAGATTTATAATCATTGCAAACCACCTGTTGTGACTAAACATAGAGACAACATACTTGGAGAAATAACTAGGAATTTGTTTTGCCATAAGGACAAGTGCATGTTGCCATGGTGATATAGATGCTTTCTGGTTCAACACCAACATGATGACAGACTGCATGATAGATTGAGGCTTTTAAAATAATAAAAGTTTGACCGCAACATTTAATCATTGAGTAACTTCAGAAGGGTGTCATCAACCAATCAGAGGCTTTCCACGCACAGGGTGCTCTTCCACCTACAAATTGATAAAATTCACCCACTTTGTTTACCATTGATTGAAAAAACAACTCCTATGCTCATGTGAATATGCAGCTCCATACCTGTGTTGGTTCTTTCAGTTCACAGTGAAAAACTGAAAGAATTGGGTACAACTTCAACTTGATTACAACTTGATTACAATTACTAGATTTTTTCCTACACTGTTCCAGCCCACCGCAAAATGTTGTGATATAAAGTATTTGGGGAGTTTGCTACGGAGGAAAACGGGACATACATGAGAGATCCATTTCCATACCCCCCCCTTCACCCCACGCCCCCTCGCCCCCTCTCACTTTCACTCACGCTCACACACACACACGTACATACGCACGCACGCATGCACGCACGCACGTTCCAGTGCGGGAAACAGAACATCCAGACTGTTCATTAAGATGGAAAACTTGCAAAACCACCGTCTGCAAGTAAGATAATTAATTTGGTTAATGGGATGCATTCGTGTTTTAAATTAGCCCGCTGGAAGCTTCTCTGATGCACCCCTTCATAGCGTGTGCATTCACTCAGCTAATGAACCATGACAATAACAAGGACAAACATAGCGGAGTGAATACAATGCTTATATTTTTCCAAGAGTTATATGGGCCTGACGGTCGTCATCAGTTGCTACTTAACTGTCCAATCAAATTAAACGAATGGTTTCATACACTAGAAATGCGTACACGTTATATCCGGGACACATCAGCCCTCGATGCCAGTCGAAGCTGGGGTTATCAAATGGAAAGCCACACTGACGTGGTCTTGGGCCTCAGACCGTACGTACCGAATCGGATGTAATCGAGGAGACGGGCAAATCAAAAAATGAGCACCGTGGCACGGATGTGTAAATGAACGTGACAGACCTGTTCAGAGGCGGACAGTAAATCCGCCCCAGACCCTGAGCGCTTTTCTGTAGCTTGGTGGGAGCAGAGAGGACTTACCAGCGCCATGCTAGACAACTATGCCGTCTACACCTGGTTTTTGCATTTCGTCTTCTCCCAGTTGTGATCCACAGCCAGACAGCATGAATCTGAGGCTCAAATGGTTGGCTGCCTGAGGTACCATAGAGTTCAGAACCCCAAAAATGTGCATTTCTTTATCAAAAGAACTCAGAAATGATCATCGGAAATTCAAAATGGGGAGGGCCAGTGGAGAGACCCACTACTGTCTGGTGAAATGCTTTGATGCACCCGGAAGAATTTTTAGGCCGTACGCTCTTGTTATCGTTGCAGAGGTTGCTGTGCGACTTTGATAAAGCCGAGGCAATCATAGCGCATTCGTTTCTTCGTCAGGTTCAATTCGGAGTAAACCGTGGAGCCGTTCTGTCAGACATACCCAGAGAAACTGGCGTACGGGCGCTAGGGCTGGGCGGTATACCGCGACGGCAATTATCGAATGCGATAACGATCATCGGCACCGCGTGGTGCGTTGCCTTTCTTTTCATCCTTCTCTTTCTAATTACACGTGACGTGGTGGTAAACATCCCAACTTCAGAGGCCGTCCGAAATTCTTCCGGGAAAAAAAAACATCACCGCTGTTACCTATTGGGTGCCGATAACACAGCCAATCAGTAGCAAGGCCTTGCAGCTTTCTTGTGATCATGTGATGTGTCGTTGTCAATCACATGAAAGCTGCAGGGAAGGCGACAATAGAGAAAAAGACTAAAAGAAAGGCAATGCGCCACGCGGTGGCGATGACCGTTATTGCGCTTGGTAATTATCCTAGCGGTACTTCGCCCGGTGCTAAGGGGCGGGGGTGGGGTCTTTTGGAGGTTCACGTCCTGCGCGGGGAACTAAGGGAAGACTGGCGTCTCACATCCGCGCTTTCCTCGTTCGGGGGGAAGAGGCTCTGATTGATGTTTTTATAAGTAAGACCTTGCTCTGCCTCACCCCAGGGCTGCACCTTGGCTTCCTGCAATCAGTCACATATCATTTCATTCCCACCTCACAGCCTGGTGGGAATACTGTGTGTGTGCGTGTGTGCACGTGTGGGGGTGTCAGTCTGAGAGCATGTATGTGCATAGACGTGTGAGAGAGTTATTTAATTAAGCTTGACGGAAATGCTGTATCTGTGTGTTTGCGTGCATGTGTGTGTGTGAGTATGTGTGTGTGTGCGCATGCATGCATGTGAATGTGTGTGTGTGTGTGTGTATGTGTGTGTGTGTGTGTGTGCGCGTGGGTGTGTGTGTGTGTTTGTGTTTGTGTGTACGCGTGTGTGTGTGTGTGTGGTGGGAAGCATGTAATTAAGTAGATAGCTTCTCCAATAAATCACTAAGAGTTGCCTTCCTCTCTTTACACAGTGAAATGATTTTTTAAAAGGCTGATAATGGTCAGGCTGGAATTAGGCACGGCTACGCAAGCTGACCGGAGCGTCGGAAGGAGGTTCAGACAACGAGACAACATCAAGAGCCCTCCTGCCATTAACGGGCAACCGACCAGATCTGAGGGAGGACTGTAAATAAGACTGTGATTAGGATGGGGGCTGTGGTTAGGATGTGGCTCTGACCTCGCACACCGTCAATCACGCTGTACAAATGATCAGCAGGCGCTGAGATGCCTCTGAAGCAGGTGCCAGGGTCCTGTCTGTCAGGGCTGTGGCCAGCCTTCTGATGGATGGTGAGGTAATAAAGACAGGTCTCTGCTCCGTGTGCCTGTAACTAAAGGCAGGGGTGACTGACTGTGTGAGGAGGTTCCTGATGTGGGGAGGTTTCGGTCGGGGGTCACCGCCAGTCGACAGGACAAATGTGTTCATCACACGGGTCAGTTCTGACATTGTGCGCGCTCTTGGAGCATTTACGTCTCACTTCACTAATTGAAAAAAAAATAGCCAATTTCCAATTGCTGCAGAAAAGGTAAAATACTCACTCAGATCCATATCTGTTTGATTGTGTGAAGGGTTGGGATGATGTGGTTGTCAGCGTATGGTGTTTCAGTGTGTTTTTTTGTTTTCAAATACTGGAGGAAATCATAAAAAATATATATTTTTGTCTAAACTTTCACTTAAAAAATGTATTGCTTTATTGATCAGAACATGGGTTGAACTAGCGGTTCCCAATCAATATGACAGCTAGGAGCATTTTGTTTTCACGTAGGTAGGTGTGTACTGTTACTCATAGCAACCAATACATTTCATATAATAGAATTATCATATTTTGGCATAATGTATGATACAAAACATTCAGTTGAGTATAATTATTTTTACTCAGTTGAATAAAAATAATAAACTGGCTAAACCTCATGGTTATATCTTGAATGTGTGTGTGTGTGTGTACGTGTGGTGTACAATCGGGTTGTATTGGGGTGGGATTAGGCTGTCTTATTAGCATTCATGTAAAAACCTGCATTTCCCAGGAACAAAAACGTTGAGCCCAGGTAATTGTGAAGAACACACATGAAGCACCACAGCATGTATGGACGGAGTGTGGCGCAGTGGGTAAGGAACTGGGCTTGTAACCGAAAGGTCGCAGGTTCGATTCCCGGGTAAGGACACTGCCGTTGTACCCTTGAGCAAGGTACTTAACCTGCATTGCTTCAGTATATATCCAGCTGTATAAATGGATACAATGTAAAAAAGTTGTGTAAGTCGCTCTGGATAAGAGCGTCTGCTAAATGCCTGTAATGTAATGTAATGTAATGCATGCAGTGGAAGAGCGTGATCTCAACCTTGCCATAAGCCGAAATTTCTGTGCAGTTCATCATAACAAGCTATAGGTACTGACGCCTTGAATCGAAACAGCTATTCATGCCATAGGCGCTGTATTCTTTAAAGAAAATAATAATAATATTAAAAATATTATTTTAGAACATTTGAAAATCCCTGGGTCAAACATTGTTTGGATAACCTAATTTAGTTCTTTAAAAAAGGAAAATCTCAGTTGACTGTTGCTGTGTTTTCCCTGCTGAGGTGCAGCACGCTTGTTTTCTCTGTTGCAGTAACCTGAGTGACACGGCACTCTGGCTTTGCCGGTGCTCTCCCTGCTTTAAATTTTTTAAAAAACTTCCTCGGCCCCCCGGGGGCCACAGGAGCAGGCGTGCCTGAAATCCACGAGTGAAGACGCAGCAGTCGATTTCTCATGCAAATTACTCACAAAATTACTCCTTTTATTTTATGCATTAGGATAATTGCAAAATAATTCCATTATAATTGTGTACTTAAGTATATTTAAGATAAGGTGCGGGAGTTGGGGGGCTTTTCCCCCCGTACAACGGCAATCATTAAGCTGCCAACCTTTCCTAACCATTACTGAAAAAGGCAGACAGCGAGGATAACATCTAATGGAAGGCCTCAGAGTAGTAATGGAAGTAGTGGAGTAGAACAATATAATATTGTTTATGCAAAAGTCTAATGCGCAATAAATTTCCTCTGGGCAAACTGCTCAACTGGAAAGTAATACTCTTTAGCATCAGGGTTATGATATTTCAGGATTTTATGATTATAATTATTTGATGCGACAATCTGTAAATGTATGTGTGGGGTAAACGTATCCCTAATTCTGTATATGTGAAAAAGAAACGAAAACATGCTATGGAACGCAGCCATTGTATTCCTCCGCAAATAATTTAAATTATAATTAAGAGACATCAGAGAATCAATAACCATATATTCGGTTTTATGTGAATTCCAGAGCAAGCGGCAACACAGTTGACAGTTTCAAGCAATAAAATGTTAATTCAAAATGATGATCTTCAAAGTGTGCCTCAGCTAAGAGAGTACAGTACATCTGTGTGAGACTATATACAGAATCACAATAAAATTAAATGCAGGCTAGATAGTAAATATCCCCAACGAGCAGGGATCAGGCCAGAAATCCCACCCATCCATCTGCCAGGCTGCGATTGCTCCTGGCCTCCTGGGCCTGCTGAAGATTCAGTAGGAGTGTGATTGAGCTTGACGTTTTCAGATGTCAGTTTACTACATAATATACAGCGCCGTTTCTTAAAGCGAACGTGTGAGATCATAACAGACCAGATGCATCAATCCCAGAGAGACCAATTTCCATTCTGTCTGCCACCTCGACTGTAAAGATCACAGTTCCTGTCTTTACCTTGGAATGCCCAAGAGTAAAACAATAGCAAGAGTCTAGATCTATGTCACAGTATTACAGGAAACATAATGAAAGGAGATATGATGGAGAGGGTTCAATATGCATTTTAAAATAACAATAACAGCATGTGCAGCTAGGTTTCCCGACTCCACACAACTACACAGACATGCATAAAAGCACCCAGACATAGTTAATTGAACAAAACTCAGTAGCTGCATTTGGCACACATACAGAATCTGGCCTATTTCAAAAGTAGGAAACTTTAAAATGATCAAAAACTAAATTTCAAAAACAATCAAAGCAAATTTGGCGGATTATGAAAACAACCGAAAATAACGAGAGAGTTTATCATCTAGTGATGCCTACTTACTCCAAGCATCATTAGCGCCACATGTCATCTCTGCAAGATGGTGTTTAACGTCTGAAAAACACACAAACAGTGCCCAGACCTGCAAGTGAGCGTTGTGTTTCCTTTTTCTCTTCGGTTTTGTTTGATGTTCCATAACAGAACTAGAGGAAATGTGGGGCTTTCTCTTTAAAGCTTTTATTTGTCCTCTTCTCTCCTTTAAACACAATATAAAAACAATATGTGTGCTACAAAAAAATGGTATCAACAACTCGCATCCGTGCAATGAGTAAGTATTTGGTTTCAATGAGCAGTCTGGCGTATTTTGATGACGCATAAAAAAAACTTTTAATGTTACTTACGTTCAAGTTACATCGATCATTGATTATAATTCTATATAAGACATATGCTATGACGTCCATGGTTCAGGCAAGACCCCCAGAGTTTTGCCTTTTATGCCGTTCTCGTGTGTCATTAGGGTTGCCAGAATTTGAATTTGTCAAAGCAGGACAACGTGCAGCTGGAAGCTTAATCATGAAGCAAAGAGGTGTGGTGCTGTCGGACCCAATGGTGGACGTGATGGGGGGACAATTCAGAAGGGAATTCATTGCAAACTACCAGCTAATTACACCAAGTACTGTATCCTGACATTACAGTGTCCAGTTGGGACCACAAACTGGACATGTACAAATAATTAGAAAACCCGCCATTCCAGTTGAAAACCGTGCACATGGCAACCCTCTGTGTTATGTGCATGTCAGCCTTGGTGTACCAAGGGTTGCCAAATTCCTCATAAATGCCTCATCTCTATTTATGAGCCTGAACTGCATGACAACTTATCGTGTGCCTCGGCCCTTCCCTCTACACGGGGGTTAGTCAGTCCTAGTCCTGGAGGCCCGCAGTGTCTGCAGGCTTAAGTCCCCTAATCACAGTCTTACCTGAGCCAGTTAAGTGCCCATTCCAGCAGGTGTGTTCCCGTTTTTAAAAGAGAAGGGCGGTAGGGCAGTTTGGACTGCGGGCCCCTAGGAGGACAGCCGAATTTGCCCCGTTGTACGCCACGGATCCAGCGGCAAGATACGGCCCATTAGAAACATCGATTTTTTGAAAATAATCCCTCACACAAAAACTCATTTCCTTCCCTGTCCTGATATGAACCCCGCATTCAAGTGTTTTTTTGCCGATTTACTAAAAAGTGTGAGCTGAACGCCTGGTAGCTGAGAATGGGCGGGGATTCGGGCGGGCTCGTCCACCATTCATCTCCATGGTGATGTTCGCGATGACAGTGGAGTGCTAACATTGCACTGTGGAGGGTATCCAAGAGAATCCCCACAAAAATAAGAGTGAAATGTCACTGTCAGATCCTCTCCACGGAATTAATCAGGAGGAATTAACAGTGTGAAATCTGCCATTATCTGTATCAACTGCCATTATCTGCAACAACTGTTTCTCTGAACAAGGGTGACATTACATGCATGAGCATGGTCATATGAATCTAATACCTTTTGCTGGACTGTAAGTACAGCAAATAAGATACATTTACTGTTACATGCTATTCTTAGATGGTTTTAAATAAGAACACCAGTCTCAAGTATAACATTAGCCTGGATATGCTTATTGCTGCAGCAAACTATCACAGGAAAACCCATCTGTGCTCTTAAAAACTGCTTTAAATTCAAGACCAAGAGCCCATTCTTTCATGTTAATATTTTAAACAGGCAGTATTTCTTTAAAAGCAGTTTTATGTGTTTTCTTTCGCCTAGGTCAGATAACTGCTCATTATTTCCAAACATAAAATATTTATGTTTTAACTGGATTAGATTAAGTACAAAATGTTGACATATGTTGTTGAAACAACTTGTGTTCACCTTCGTTCAATTAAAATGGGTGTATATTTTAGTACACGATGAAATTGCAAACAGACATGAAAGTAAATTGAATATGAAATGTGAAATATGAAGTGGCCAGTAAATTAAAAACATTTTGTCAGTCCTGCACCTTGCCATTCTTGATCATTAATTAAAACTTACAAATTAGTCACTGAAAAGTAGGGTGATACTCTTATTTACTGTATTACAACAAAAAAAAAAATATTTTTTAGTATGTGCTGGCCTCTGTGTCATTAAATGGAAAATATCGTGCAATGACTTGGGAAACAAGGAAGGTAGCATAGAAAATATGAAGAACTGGTGTTAATATTCATTGGCCATTTTGAACTGATTATTTATTTATTTATTTATATTTATTTATTTTGTGAATGCAAATCGCATTAGTCAGAGCATGTTAGATGGTTTCATAAATTACACAAGGCAACAAATATGAAAAATCACATTTCACTCAGTTTGTCATTCCAACATGAGTGACAGCCAAAAGTATCCTTTTTAGCAGAGATACATTATGCCACACTTCTTAAATGACTGCAAGTAATGAAGTGGCACAATACACCCTTTGTGATAACGGGGAAAACGAGGGTTTATAAAGCTGACCTTCACTGCAGGAACCCAATGAGGAGAGGTACAGTTCTGGCCTGCCTCAAAATTAAAATAAAATCTTTCAATAAGAGTTTAAAACCATGGTTCGTCACACCAAAATAACTACAAATCTGAAAATTATAATAGAATTGTGACTAAGATTACGCTGATAACACTGTAAAATATTTGGAAAACATATAGAATACAAAAAAGAAGCTGTGTGGGTTTTCTTTAACAACAGGAAAGCACTGCACTGAGGTATCGTTAGCTTGTGGGCCATGCTCGGATGCACTATGGGACATTCAGTAAATGTGACACTTTAACCTTTGAAAGAAGAATATAAGACAGCATATGTACAGTTTTCAAGTCTTATACACATAACTGTGTGCAGTATGTGCGTGTCTATATACATAAATCTTCTTCGTACCTTGTCTCTTACAGCGTACAGTACGTTGTCTCTCCTGGGCACAAGGAATTGGGCGAGAGCTTGAGAGTATGTACTATCCATTTAAATGAGAGCCTCAAAGTTTAGGACGAAGTTCTATAGCTTTCAGATTGAATGCCCTCCTTGGTCTCGAGAGAGGCATCTTTTATCTGAGTGCATTAACCCCGCTGATATCCTGGGAACCCGGCCCGCATCCTGTTGCTGCCCTTCACAGACGAGCGTTGGAAAAAATCTCATCATGGGAGAGCACAGCTCATTAAATGCTATTAGTGAATTATTTCTGCAAATTGAATCCCCTCTGATCTTGTCTGTTTTGCAAACAGCTTCGGGGGGGTCACAACAAAAGATGAGCAAAATGTAGCGAACGAAGCCAAGTCCCTCATCAAAACGGTTCTTGTTTGAGCTCAACAACATGGAAACGAGCATTAAAGGGAGCACGCCGCGGTGCGAGCCACTCGTAGCTTTCCGCAACAAAGCACGTCCAATTTACGCTACGCTGTTCCTCCGCTTCCCCGTTAATTAGCTGATCTGATGCTTTTCGCTTGAAGTAAAACATGACGCAGACATTGTAGCTGGCAGATCTTTTGAATAAAAGTTACTTTTTGATTTTCATTTCAGGACAAATAATTGTCAGATTTTCGGTTTCGGTAAACTTATAAGAAATTAATGAGACTACAGTGATTGTATATGCTATGGAAGAGGTTGTTCAGACATTAGGTGTGCAGTGTTATTTTTCCATCTTAGTCACTGGAGATGGATTGGCCTTCTGCTTAGAAGAGATCAACCACCCCTACCAGGGTGACCCTGCAATGGACACATGTCTGCAGGCACAAAATGGCCGACGATAACATGGAGGCACAGCCCCAGTGGCACCATCTCAGCTGGGGCTCAGCAGGGGTGTGAAGCCCAAGGGTCAGAGAGTGGAAGTCCTGCCGTGTGTTTCTTCCACCCATGAACTCAGCCAGCCAATTGCACTAATTAGCTCTACCGCCTGGCTGACAAACTGTGCTAATTAGCATATCCCGGGGACTGGAACTAAATACTGAGGAGGACTTTTACTTCCTGAACCTGGAGTTTCCACCGCTGGGGCTCAGTAGATAAGATGGTCCAGGGCAGCCTGAAGACCCTTGCTGAAGACCCTAGGAATTAATCAGAGCCAAAAGGATTCCTGGACCTAGTCATGACTGGAAGATAAGAGTTTCTATGTCAGACTAGCTGAAAACAGCGCCTGTGGTAAAACAGCGCCTGTGGGCCAGGATATCCTCTTCAGGAAAAAAGTAGACATCAATAATAAAGGATGGGGATGCTGTGCAGTAGGGAGTGGCATCCACTTAGTCATCAGATGTTTACTTTTTCGGGTAGTTGCATATCCTACGATACCAGTAATTGCAGTCATGCTGTCAGGGTTGGGGACGTAAGCTAAATTTGCCTCATGAATAAAAACAAAATGGTAATTTTAGCATACATACAACAATCACCTGTAAACAGAAAGTCAGCTGGTCATATTACTGGCTTTTGAGTATGATGGTGTCTCTGCATTTAAGCGTTTAAACCGCATTGCTGTACACTTAAGTGAATATGGAGGAAGCAAAACAGAAATACAAAGGGGCTTCTCTCAGTCAGATAAATAAACTGTAGCGCTGATGGGGACTGCATGCTTCGTTTCACGGGGTGCCTTCAAGAGAAGGCTTGCAAGCAGCATTTTACTCGGAGGCAACACATTTTCCCCCAATTTCTGACAATGATTCTGCTGAGCAGTACGCTACAGTGAACAACAGCAAGAGTTTGAGTCCCAAAATATAAAACTGTTATGTAGCAGATAAAAAAGATGCATCCAAAGAAGTGATTATGCGGCATTATTACAGAAAGTTTAACAGATTGTTAATCAGTCAGTCAACTGATTACAGTAACTGCTTGTTTACTTATCGGTATAATGCACACAGCTCAATGATTAACTTGTGTCTTATACAAGCTATTTATAAGTGTTACAGCAGATGTGGCCCTGAAATCTATCACCAACAGTCAAGTGTATGGAGACAGGAAAGTTATACATGTTTACAAATATTATTGACAGAAGAGGTTGATTTGGTTTTGCTTAGAGAATTGTGTATGAGGTGTTCTATAATGCAGAGGCCAGCACAGTCACAGTTATTGTTTAAGCAATAATTTCTCAAGTTCTGCCATTTGAAAAACATTAGAACTTTTTTAAATATGAAAATGTACTTTGGTTTAAAGCAATTACTCCAAGCTATCAGGCTGTATCAGTGGCATAAGAGTTGCCATGGATACTGGCTGAACCAGTAATGGGAATGTTCCCCTGCATGACAAAGTGGGTAAATTCTCCTAGCTAAGGTCTACAAAACATCTCAGAATGAAAACAACATTATAGTTTTGCACCAAGCCATGCACCCTGTAATGTCTGTTCAGCAATACTGAAAACCATATTTTCAATGTGCCTTTTCATTACATACAGGATGCTGATCTTTTTTTCTTTATGAATGGTTAAGCACAGTCATTATTTTCGTGACCCTATAGCTGAGTCGCATATGGGGCTCATTTCCCTCTTAAAGTTCCCTGCACCCCTCTCCACATGCATGGAGAGCTAATCTTTCATTCTGGGACATAATACTCTTCTGCAGCAACAGTCATGTACGAAAACTGAGATTGTCTTTTTTGGAATGTCCACGAAACATAATTAACTGAAACTGATACGTCAAGCTGTTTTCATGTGCCAGTGCCACACTCCCAAGAGTGATGTTGTGCACATTTGAAAGCGTACCGTTACTTCACATAATAAATGGCAGCACTTCCACATTACGCGTGTGCTGCGCGTGTGCACAGGGGTGAGTTGAAAGAGGGAGAGTGCGTGGAGCGGATTTCCATATGTCAATTAAAAGCGTCTGATTCACATGGCGTGACAAATGAGAGGGATAATCTAGTGACAGATAATCTAGCGGCAGAAGCGCTTCCCCGCCAGCGCTGATCCACGAGCCGCGTTGGGATGAACAAGCGCAGCCTCTTTCTCTGCCCGGACCTCAAGCATTCGCGAAAAAGACGTTTTTATTACACGAACGCGCATTACCTGTGGTTAGCTGCGCGTTGATCTAAACCCGCGGCGTGTATTTGCCAGATGTCGGTTTAAAGAAGATGAAACTGGAAGATGAATGTGAATTTATGTGTGCGGAGGAAAATAATGTGTATAATCACGGTGATAAAGGAACCATATGCGCCAGTCTTTCTTCCTGCACAACCGACACTTTTTTTTTACTGCAATAAAGTAAAGCTGGTGTATTTACATGCACGTACAGTATTCAGAAGAAAATTATACTGATCTCCAAATCCCGTACAATGTGATTTTTATTCCCATATTAAGGGAGGTCAAAGGAGACCGTGACAGGTGGCTGGATATGTTATTTTTTGCCAAGGTTTTATACCTTCCTTCAAAGGCGCATCTCGTATTTAAGCAAGAAGTCAATAGGTGGCTTAAATAAACATTTTTCAGAGTTTGTCTTGCCAAAAAATAAAAGATAAAAAAGAGCTTGACTCAAAACACAGAAATTACCAAACTTAATATAATTATAATTGGTCCTGTCATGCACATATTACTTAACAATGGATTTGTTAATATCTTCTTTCTACTTGGTTGGTCTAGGTTAATGCAGTACTGCCCCTCAGTCTATTATTAGTATTTTGATGAGGGACAATAAAGCCTACCATATTTAATTTAATCCTCCACAGGACACTCAAGTTTTGGAGAGAGATTCGTAGTTTGCTCAGTAGGTTTTTCTCCTCTGCACTTACACCGATTGGCTTGAGTAATGCTTGGCGGTAATTGTTCTTCTGGCAAAAAGGAGCTGAATTTATTGCTGATTTATTAGACATAGTGAACATTCAAAATGCTTTCTTGTCCTTCAAAAAAAAAATAATAATAAAAAGTTAAAATGACATCCCAGCCACAAAACTTTATGGCTACCTTCAAGCCTGATATTTTATGAATTCTTAGGTAAATTTTTCATCTGGGACTTCAGCTAAAGATCCCTATCAATGGCCTCCTGTCCCAGACATCACATCCCAAACAGTTTATTTCTTCATTTTACAATGCCATTTAATTGACTTGCACTGCAAACGTAAATAGGATGGTCTAAGCCTGGTTGAGAGCCATAGGCAGTGCTCCTGATACTGAATCAGATCTTGGACAAGTGCTGATACTAATAACTTACTTTTAAGTAATAGGACCAGGACAATTCTATATAAAATAATGCAAATAATCCACAGAACGCCTGTAATACATAATATGATTATTATTATATTATTAAGGAGCCCAGATTACCGCAAATTTCTGGGTATGGCACTGTTTTCTGTGTGGGGAGGGTTCGGTGTGGCTGCAGAGCTAGTTAGCAAGGAAGTCCAGATACAGCAAAGCAAAAAGACGTTGAAGAACTATAGGTCACCTTGGAATTGCTTTTCCTCTGTGACATCGGCTGAACTTTTCCAAAGGGATGAAAAGTGACACTGAATTGGCTTGTTTTCCGTTGGACCAGTAAGTGACGATACTGGCAGTATAAACCACTATTACATTCAACATAATGGAATTAATTAAGCTGTAACTGAATCTACCTTTTTACTGTCACTTAAGGTAGCTCATTTCATGGTACTACCGATGTACCTGACGAAGACCTTTGAGGTCGAAATGTTGTACCAATAAATCACTTTGGGAGCAGAAAAAAACAGTGTGAGGATATACTCTCTCTTCTATACTGCCATTACATCTAGCTATCCAGCTGGCTGCACTAGGCGAGGTTACTTACCCTGCGTGAGTGGGTGGGGTTGAAGACGGAGGAGGAGGAGACTTCTTTGATTGTAAACACAGTCTAATAAATCCTGCATAATATGCCTTTAATTGGCATTAATTTTGCCTGCAAACTATTTTGTGACATTTTTGAACATGATTTTGACAATGTACAATTGAATATTTAGCAATAAAACTGTGAAAATCGAGAGGGCTTATAAATAAAGCTGACTTTGATTGAACTTCAGGCACGGCCGCAGTGGATAAAGTCGTCATAGTGTAATACCATGCTAGACACTTCTGGAGGATAGGTATGAAGACCTAGGGCGAAGTTATTTACACCAAAGCTTTGTTAATCTTCTTTAATGCTCTTAGATCTCTAATTAAAGGAGTTTGAAATATTAGGATGAAGGACTGCTCTATCTTCACACACCTCAGAGGTGTCAGCCAAAGCAGAAAAGAGGTTTAGTACAAATACAGACGGGCCGCCAAAAAAGAGCAGAACTGAGGAAAGCCCACTTCAAAGCCTCGCGTGTTTGGCTTTCAATTCGGCTTTTCTGCCCAGCGCTTCACCAGCGTTGGTGAAGATGCTTATTTTTTATTAAATGTCTTCAGTTGTGCAAAGGGTGTGGCGTTTCATGTACACTATTTAAATATTTAATGTATTTGTTGTGAATGATAACATACAGATTACATTTTCATGCGAAATGCACACTAAATAAATGAGCGTCAGAGAGTATGTATTAGAATAAAATGGAGGCAACATAAATCTTGTATTAAGCATTGAATGCAAAGGCTAAGTACATGTATAAGAGTCTATAGCTAAATACAAGCAATCTGAACTCACTATGTAAGTGGACGACATTCAGTGTTAAGCACAGAAACATTGTCCTTACCACAAATTAATGTTACCAAAAACTGTGAGAGCTTTTGTAAACTGGATCAAATAAAAGAAGCACTGTCATCAAAAACTTGAGTTTTAAGCTGGGAAAGAACAGGAGTGGTCTCAGATCTGAGAAACTGTTTTAGGAACTGTCGGGTGTTCTCAGTCGATACCTGAAGATAGCAACTCTGCAGTCCTGACTACAGTTAACAGATAGCATCAGAGGATGGTTAGTCATCTGTAAAGATATTTCACAGAGTCATACTATAAGGCACAAGGAGACCTGTGTTTGGGGGAAGGGGGGCAGGAGGGTAGGGAACACCGTTTGAGGAGATACCTGAATCTGGAGAGTAACTTGAGCGAGAACAAGAAAGGGCCAAGTGACTCCTGTAGAGGGGCTGTATGGAGTTGTGACCTCACCATGCTGCCCAGTGTGAGTGGCCAGAGGACATGATTCTACCCTGGGGAGTGGCAGAGAACCCTCAATCAGAGACTGCTGAGAGGGTGATCTGATGGTCATCCTGATTAGGGCTGAGAATAGAGAGACAGAGCTTCTCAGACTGTATTGAGGGCAGTTTCTGCTGAGTGCCCAGGTCTGAAGCCAGAGTGGGTGGGGTCTTCATAGTTGATTAAATGGCAGCCTACAGCATGTTCAGAAGTTTGGAGCAACATTTTGTGAAAATGTCTCAGGTATATCAATAAACAATGCAGACATATGATATTTCACTGTCAGCATTTCACTTCAATAACATAGTCATAGATTTAAAAGCACAGTTGTTACGTTACTGTGAAGTTGTGTCCTTTTTCTGAGATTTTCAGATGATTCGTGCATTTCAAAAACAGGAAATATTCAAATACATTTGCAACCAGTATATGTACTGTAATCCAGTCCTCTTGCTCTACTTGTGTTTTACTCAGTATAGACCTTTGTTATATATTGCACATTTATGTATTTCAGCATAAAGTCATCTTTACTCACCGTAACAGAAATATGTAGCAGTCTGCGCAGTATATTTAAGCTCACATAAAGGACAAATCTGTTTATAGATTGTATTAATTGTTATGTTGAATCGATGGTTAAGTCATGCACTTTGTTCGTTTGTCACAAATTTCTGTGCGATAATCTGTTTTCTTCAAATACTGCACACACATGTAGTTCATGTGTGATTCCAAATGTAATCTTCTGACACTGAATGTGTTCAAGTTTATATTTGCCTTTATTATATTTATATAGGTAGATTCAATTCTGAACACAACCTAGGATGAATATGGTTCAATTGGAGGAAGCAGTGTACTGGCAAGAGAACAGACGGGACTTTTAAAAATCCACTTGCAGTGCCCCGTACACCTTTCCTCTAGCAGTATTTAACCAGGCTTCCAATTTTCCATATTACAGCTTAAAATAGACAGGCTGTCTAAGTACGTTTAAAATACCAGAGATGAAAAAACACAACTTCAAACAGGATATATACAAACGCTTTGATGTTTGGCTTCTTCCTTCATGAACAGAAAGCAAAAGTTCTCAGAACGCTTGTCCAAAGAAACACAATCCCCCCGTTTAATTTCACAGGATTTAGAGTACAAAAGAGACCCCGAATATTTTATCATTTGTCCTCTGCAAGAAGAAAACCCAGCTCATTTTAATGTCTTTTGATTTCTCAGAAGATGGAATCACGTATGCACAGTTCCTAGTTTCCAGCCACCATATACAGACAAACCTGCGGCAAGGTTTTCATTGTAAGGATTGAGTTCAAAGACTGATGTGGAATTGCTTACAGATTAAAAACCAGTCCACTTTCTGAGAAGAAGAGAACTTCCCTACAGGTCATAAGGGTTACGATCACAGAGCTCTGTCCAAGCCAGTCTGCCAGTGTCTATCTTCCCGTGTTCTGGAAACCAGCTCATTGACATGTATCCCACAACCAACTGCGGGCAACAGCACACAGATACACGTTCATTCACTGTGATTCTTTAACAGCTGAACACGTACGACTTGGTGAAGTTGGTAACCAGACTTAAGTTTAAAATAAAGTTTAAATTTAAACTGAACCAATCAGATGTTTTGGATGTCCACAGTTAACCAATTATCATAGGTCCTCAGCATGGCAGAGGACTGTGGGCACAAAGTTTGCACCTCCAGTTGTTTAAGATTCATGTGCAGTAATGACAAATAAAAAATGTTTGGGATTGTAGTCTACCCAGGGTGTATAAGCTTCTATCCAGACATACTACAGGCACAATGATTGAGCCCTATTTTTATTGTGAAAAAATCCACAGACAAACACAAGTGCAAGTATATATCAAAAGGATGCTTGCCTCTTCTGAAATTATGGGAGATTGTTTCTGCAAATGTTCAGTCCAATAAGTACTACTCAGCAGTCAAGAATGTCATCAAGTAGAGTTCAGTTAAATGATTTTCAGTGACATTAAATTATAATAGGCTTAGCCTGGATAATTAATTATCATATCCATATGTATGTATTGTGTGGTCCTGGCATGCTCTGGGGAGCATGGTGAACGCTGCGTGAGCTAAATGTATGTTTGTATGTGTAATCTGACAAAAAAAATAGCATCAGCAGGAGTCGCAACGTGGAGAACAAAGCAATAACTGAAACAGCAGGTGGGGCTTATGGTGTTCAAGGAGTGTCACCACTTCCTTTTGGCATTTCACATTTACATTATCTTACTGCAGAGCGAGATGTATACATAAAAAATATTGTCATAGTAATAATGAATAATAGTAATAATTAGCCTGATAATAAATAACATCGCTAAACCAAAGTGCATATTTACAGAGGGTTTATATAATTTTAAACTAAATCAGACATGACAGATTCAAGATAGACTTTTAGATTCAGAGGGAATTCTATCTAGCATAGATTAGTAAAGGTATTTACTTTGTCATTAATGTCATGGCAGGCTTAGTTAGTTAATTCAGTTAACTAATATCATGTAAGGTAGCGTTAGACAGAATTACGTCTTAATATTTTTCTGTCCACATTATCTTTGACGGTCTCTTCTGTGCATCTCCACATTGGAATGAGATAGCTAAATCTAAAGAGAACATCTTTAGCTTGCCAGTTTTAGGCGCTAATTCTTCAGTATCTCTGTTCTATAGCTCAGTCAGAAAGCCGTCTCTTCGGACGCACAAACGTGAACTGAAGTGAGGAACAAGCTATTTCGCTGTCCTCCACCCAAAATTAGTCTAAATGTGGGTTCCGTTTCTTTTAACTCCATAGTGACAGGGTGGTCTCTATGATTTACCACCAAAGAAAATATTAACCCGCATTTGGTGCTTGGTGGGTGTTCATTTTGGATCTTGCTTGCACATGTAATAAAATGTGATAAACATCTTAATATCATCAAATTAAAGGCATTTCCAGGTACATTAATCTTTTTGAAAACAGTCAATTCCGGAATTCTGTCTGTACAAAAAATAAACAAAAAAAAGTAGCAGGCTATACAAGAATGCATGTGGTTGGTGTGTGGGAGAAAAAAACCTGTGTTGAAGCTAATTCTTTGAGATGTAAGAGTAGATGTGATCTTTGGGCCCTACGGTCTCTGCAACAGATAATCAGTGAGCACTTGCATTAATAGACTGGCACGTCAACTGGCTAATGGCTTTGAGACTGCCGATTGCAAGGTGTGTTAGCTGTGTGTGCAGAACAGTTTTACCCAAAACAACATTTTGAGCCTGATTTGCAGACATATTAGGCATATAAAGCTGACTGCAAAGTGTGTAAATTTTCATGGGAAATTCTTTTTGTCAATATGTAGTTGAAAGTACCCGAAGAACAAATATTTATGTAATCATAACGCGGTCATGAATTAATTAGCATACGCATTAAGTAAAAAATATTTCATAATGTGAAATGTGCAGTCGAGGCTGTCAGTTGTCCCCCAAAATTCCTTTTGAGTGTTCTTTCCATAAAAATGTAATTAAAATATTCATACAAATATTTGTCCTTCGTAGTCCTCCTTGTCGAATCTTCCCATGAGCTGCACAGAATCCAAACTCTTTCCAAGCGTTACTCATTGGATACTCAGGAGAGATGAACTCCTCATTGATGGAGTTCAGTTCTCAGCCATAATGCTGCAGCTTTAGTATTGGTTGGCTCATTTGTAAACAAATAGCTACTACAGAGGATGGTTTTTTGTAGAGTGCAAGTTTATTTTAAGTGCTTGAACTCTTTTTTATTTATTTATTTATTTATTTATTTAATATATTATTATTTATTTATTTATTTATTTATTTATATAATTAATTAATTAATCGGTTTATTTTTGCATCCGACAGGGCAGACCCCTTCTCCATTGCTTCTCTCCGGGTGTAATTCTCTGAACTAGAGTAGAACTGTTGACAGAATAAATGATCTTTTGCCAAGCTGTAGTTTTGGCACAAGCTGTAGTTGAAACCCCCTCTGCTTGTAGGCCAGAAAGTGTCCTCAACCGCATTGCAGATATTAACAAGTACACGCAGCACTTTTTTTCCCCCTTTTTTTAAAAAGATCTATTTCCTTTCAATGCCATTGTATTGGAATGTGGCGCAATCATACTGACAGGTGTATTATGTAGGTACAGCCTCACTGGCTGACATTTATATGATTTTCATCCCAGGAGCACATGTTCATAATTTAAGATCAAGGGGTTTATCATCATACTGTGCTCAAATATTGGAGCAAATCCATGCTTTTTGCAGGTTTTATGAATACATGTGATCTATATTAAGAATTTCTTCAGAACAAGTATAAGACAGTAAAAGTAAAAAGGGCTCTTCACTAATGTATTGTGCATGTACTGACAGAGCTAAAAAAAAAAATTGGCAGCTAATTAACTGGTTATATATAGGCTGCCTGCTAAACTCAGCTTCAATTCCCTCCATTAAACAACTTGACATTGATAGAAGATCATATGGAAAACACAGTAGCTAGTCAGTAACACACTAGGAAGTGTTTGGAAGCTCAGTGGACATTCTCACATCCAGTAGCTATAGGCCACTCTATTTAAAAGGCTACTAATATCAGAACTTTAGGAAGACCAAGAACACAGAAACAACAAATGAGGAAAAGAGAGAGCAGGTGCATCTTAGATTAAACTCCGCAACTAAACCTTGCCAGCAACACTGAAGTGCGCAGTACCGGACCATCCAGCCAACACAGCAGGAAGACTCCCACGAAACCTCTTCAAAACTAAGGAAACAGGCAAATCAAACTGATTTTAAATGCATAGAATACTCTGCCCGGCCCTTTCATGTTTGATTTCTTGAAATAGGTCATGACTGCCAATATAAGATGTCTCTTGTGTAAATTTAATTGAATTTGGGTATCATCCTCAAAAAGTTTGAATACTCCAGCATGTGGGCACACGGGCATGCAATGAATAGCAAACAACCTTCCGAAAGGAACAGGCTCAATAAAATTTTTGGTGCTAAATCAACTCTGAAATAGTTTGTTTTTACTCTGAAAGGGTTCATTTGATCCCCGCTGGACTATATAAACTCTGTCAGAGTTGAATTAACACTGAACATTCTACATATCTGTGCGATGGCCGGGCAATATGTGCAGGCTGCCCAATGTTCTCGGTGACCATCTGCTACAAGTTTTTATCATCAAACGCTTTTCACATAAACCACAGTAGTCTCTGGTTCAAAAAAACAAGACACGAGATCCCACGAGGAGGCAAATGAAGTGAGCTCCAGAGGCATGGTGGGAATAAAGGACTAACAAGACAAACGGCGAAGAGAGCTCCTCTCTTTCAATTCAAAGAATTACAAATTTGCGCATCAAACAAATTACTCATTGTGCGAACAGTCTACGGCTTGTGAGAGGGGAACAAAAAGATCTGAAACCATCAATAAATGATTGTTCACAGCGACTAGAGAATTGTCATGAAGAATACTAAAGATGCTAAAACATTTACAGTATGCGCTTGAGTCTAACTCTTGCTTCTTATGAACCAGTAATGATAAACTGCGCGCAGAGAGAAGACCTTCATTTCTGGTCTCTTGGTACCCTTCCTCCCCTGCCCCCTTTGGGGTTGTGATATTTTTAATAGTGACTGACAGCCCTCCTTTGCTCCTGTGCTCCACACTCGCTCACAATATTTAGAAATACTTACTAATCAGCGATACGTATAATGCACTATATGTACATGTGTAAATTACATGGTTATCATACAAGGCAAAACAGGAAGGCACACCATGTGACAATACCATTGTGATATTTAATAAAACACAACTACAGTCTGAACACTGCAGCCAGCTTTTCTTTTAGACTGCTTGTTTGAGCTAACAAACTGCATTACATGACGATGGGGAAAAAAGATGCCATTTTGCTGTGTGAATGGGGAATAGGCTCCTCTTCTGGCTCGGGCGAGTCGCTCCTTATATATTCAGTCTGGAAAGAGTTTCATTTTTGGTTTATTTGTCATGTTTCTTAGTTGCCATAGCGTTCCGGAAGCCTGCTTTTCATTCAATTTTAAAATACAAAAAAGGCTGAATGACGTCTCGGGATTCCTGTTTCGTAAGGAAGCTGGAAGTTGTTGGCCCACGAGATTCAGCTGTGCACATTTTTTCCATTTCCCTCTTAACTGTTCACTAGAACATACTCTGCCAGAACCTTGCTGCCTCTGAGGAGAAAGTAGATCCCAACAGTCCTTTTTTTTTTTAAACACTCCCACTCCAGCACTTTCTCTCTCTGTTCCTCTGCCCTCTTCTTCTTCCAGGACATCCATTAACTGCTCTCCGAACGTGAAATATCACCACCACGCCGCCGCGCTTCCCATTCATTTAAAGGAACCGCATAAGTCAAGAAAAGCTTGGCATTCAAACCAGACACTTTCATTTGTATGTTGTGCATTAGCCCCTCTCCGCGAAATGTCAATATAAAAGTGCTGGATTTCATCACAGACGCCCATCGTGAATTACAGATAATGCATCTCACCACTTCAGTTCCTAGAAGACTTTTACCATCACAGTAATGTGCTCGGGGGGCAAAAAAAAAAAAACTAAGCAGAATAGTAAATGTAGATGAAAAGGAAGGATAGTACGTGTACAAGAACAATAACTTGTGGGCAGATAATTTCACCTTGGAAAGAGAGAGAATTATGCTTTCTATTTAAATTCATAGGGTTGTGTGTATGCGCGTATGTGCGGGTGCGTGTGTATGGGTGCGTGCGAGTGTGCGTGTGGGTACGTGTGTGTGTGTGTGTGTGTGTGTGAATTTGGGGTTGTCAGCTTTAAAGAGAGGAAACACAGAAAGGCACTGTCAGAAATGGTGAGGCTGGCAATGAACTATAGCAAGTCTGTTAGCTGTAAACTTTTGCACCTTTTTGTGAAACATACATTGAACCCATCATAAATAAGAATACAATAGAATATAAATAATAAATTGCATGATTTTGAGGCTGAAAGTAGTACGGCATTAATACTGCAATCACTATGAGCACTAAGTCTAAAGAACAACATGTTCTGAGCTTAATTATACCCACCCCTTCATAAAGTTTGAAACTCAGCCAATTAATAACACATAGTCAGTCTTGAATCTCAACAACTATTAATGTATGGATGTATTTTTATACTGATCTCTCCTCTCTAAACTCGTTGCTCTCCAATATGAGTGACACACAGCATGGTGTGGGTTTATTTATTGACATTTCCATTAGACATGTTCAGTTATTGACAGGGATATGCAGATCTAGCATGTGCCACAGAATTACTGTGCACATCACTCAAATGCTACATAGCTGCGTGCGAATACTGTAAGACACACATTGAAATGTGCGCAAATACAAATATATAAACCAAAGTTCACCGGAATGCATAGTTAAATTCCATTTCATGTTTATAATATTTTTCGGTTGGCTATTTATAATTATCAATGAATAATTAGTGCAGGGACAGGTTATCTGTCTCAAGTTTCTGAATGAAAAAGAAATTCTGTGTTCTTCTCTAGTTATTATATAAGTTTGCCCTGTCACTCAGACCCACATCTCTGCTAACGCCAGTGCTTTTACAACCAACGCAGGTTGGAGTACTTTGTCTCCAACCAGTCTGACTGACAGCGGGACTAATATATGTCTTTTTAGGATAATATTTGAGGTTACAGATCTGTGTGTTGTGATACAATTTCCGAAACTGTGAAAGCATTTGAAAAAGCCTTTCCTGATTCACAGTCATCATTATCACTTGTTACTAGACCAACGGGAGCATAACAGAGACACTGCAGTTTGTGAGGAGACAGTTTGAGATAGCAGTAAAACGAGTAAATGCAAGCTATTATTTCACATGCAGTTTGGTGAGTTAAGCACCACACTCTCCAAACTGTGTTTATTTGGGGAAGAAGTAAAACTTGCATTTAAGCAGATGTAATACTTTGTTATGGGTAGCATGAACATTGGATTGGTTCATAGGAGTCCATGATTGACAGCATATGCTTGCACCAACTACAGTGCAGTTCATGAACTTCACTCTGCCATCACTACTTTGAAATCTAATGACAGATGCTCAAGGTTGCAATATTCCTGGTGAAATCAAGTCTCCACCTCACTCTAGTGCAGGGAATATTCAATTACACAAGCAGATCTTGTTTCTGTCAAGTCCCATTTGAACAAAGCGTGTTAATATTCTGGTGTGCGATTTTTAAAAAGGAGAGGGTGTATTCACTTTTTAGGAGAGTAGGACTGAGAAAGTGTCAAAGATGCCGATTCAGATGAGCCGTAAAAAGTAGTCTCACATGGCAAACTGTTTGTGTGAACTGCGTGGCTCCATACCACAGATTTGTCTGCTCCACCAAATGTTTTTTTACAAGGTTTATGGGTTGGTTTGTATTATTGTGGATTCCTGCCCTTAAAAAGTATAACAATAACCTGTTACAGAAGGAAGCATACACTCAGTGGCCACTTTATTAGGTACACCTGCTCCTTAACACAAATAGCCTGCTCCTCCAAACAGTGAATCATATGGCCATGGGGTCAGAATTTGACATAAACCTGCCTTGTGTCAAGGGTGCGGGCTGCTGGTGGTGTAATGGTGTGGAGAATGTTTTCTTGGTACACATTAGGCCCCTCAATGCCAACTGAGCATCACTTGAATGCCACAGCATACTTAAACATTGTTACTGACCATGAGCATCCCTTTATGGCCAAAGTCTGCTTTTTTTGAATGGATACTTCCAGCAGGATAATGCACCATGTCACAAAGCATACATCATCTCAAGCTTGTTCCACGAACACAAAAGTGACTTTGACGGTCTGCACGGTCCCCAGATCCAATAAAGCAGCTTTGGGATGAGGAGGAATGGGAGGTTCCCAACATCAATGTGTGGCTGGGACTGTGTGATGCTATCGAGTCAGCATGGACCAAAATCCCTAAGGAATGTCTCCAGCACCTTGTTGAATCCATGCTGCTGGGAATTCAGGCTGTTCTGGAGGCAAAAGGTGTACTAGTCAGCACAAAAAAACAAATTCCTAATAAAGTGGCCACTGAGTGTATATATATAGACAGACAGAGACAGAGAGAGGGATGATAATACTCTTTTTATGCCCATACTGTACAGCAATAGAGAAAGAAAAGAAAATATGTTGCTTGTATTCTGCTGAAGGGGCCTCAAAAACACACAAAGCATTTTGTTATTACTACTCACACTTCCAATTAGTCCTTATTCAAGATCGCATAAAGACATTCACAAATAGATTGATGTTAACAATGATTTAACGGCCTTGACTAATCTTTGGAAAGATGCACTCAGCCAGTCAGATCCACGGTCAATTACCCAATCTGATGTTTCGTTCTTAGCGGCTGGCTCCCCATTGGCACGGATCTCGCCTGGGTCCCGTTTTGCCTCTAATTGTTTTCTTAACAAGAGTGATGGCTCCTCTCTGGAGGAACATCTTGCGCGAATAAAAGAAAATGTGACAAATGGAAATGTTGGCGTCGCCGGTGGGACCGTCCTGCTTTGACTCCACCTTGGAAGTCATTTGACACGCTCAGCAAGAGAACAGCTGCTGAGGGATATCGTTTCCAAATAACAAATCCGGGGTAAAAAAGAACGATTTAAAAGTTCTTGTGAAAAAGCCGGAGGCAAGTGTAGGCACGGGTACGTTATATTTTGCGTATAGAACGAATGTACAGGGCCCGTTGGGCTTCATTCACAAAACGTGTACGATCACATTTTATCGTAAACTGTGTGTAGGAACGTTTCCAGGAACATTTTTTTTTTGTTCTCATTTGTTCCTGGCCGTTTCCTTTTGCTAATCACATGAACATGATTGTACATAAAATTTACTAACAGTCGTTCATCATCTCATGCACCTGGGATATGCAAAAAAAACAAAGGTCTGCACATGTGTCATGAATCCCGTATTGGTTTTCTGTAGGAACATTTTTAAGAACAAAAGTTAGAATAATAAGTCTGGTGTATACGAATGGTGCAAAATGGTGTCATAATGTTGAATAATGGGTTACACACTGTAGCAGAGAGTTGTGGGATGAATCCCATTTTGGGTGTCAAAAGACCTGGAAGAGAAATGAAAAGAGGACAGAATAGCAAGTAACACTTTGAAAAATGAAGAGTGTTCGGATTTGATTCTGTAAGTTCCAGGCTTTAGTCTAGTGCATTAACAATATAGGCATCTTCAGTTTGTGGTTCTCACTGTTCACTGCACTGAATTCAGACCCAATGGTGCAAATAAGCCAGTTTATTCCGAAATAATCAAACTAACTCAATAAAGGCCCTCTTAAAAATCTCTGGAACAAAATCCGAACCCGACTTATCAATTCGCCTGAACGTAATTTTTGTTTCCCCGGTGATGGGGACAGTATGGATTTTCATCTGGTCGGGGGAAAAATAACCACATATTAAAAATATAATTACAGAAGGATCCCGAGCTTTCGCCGATATTACTTTCTGTCACATATGATCTGACGATATTGCCGGAGTTTGAAATTGGTGTGTATGAATAACAGGCAATAAAAGGCTCTCCAGAACGTCCTGCAATATGGCTGCAGAGGGAGTTAACGTCAGCTATCCTCATTTACCAATTGCTTCTACAAATCTTCCCAAGCACTCCTACTGCAGACAAGAACATCAAGAACGAGGACATATTGCACAAACAAAATGGATAGTATCACTGCCGTCCAATATGGCAGCCGAGTGCATATTTTGCGCCATCAAAACATAAGCTTTTCCAGGAAAAGCTATCATGTGCTTCTCACAAAAGATGCCCCATTCCAAGAAAATATAGAACTACACTGCAATCAGTAACTATGTATGCACTTTTTAACATGTTAGTAGATGGTGTTTTGAATGCAGGCAGAAGCAGAAACTGGTCCTAACTTCGATGTTTGTGAAATTATTAAAATTTACGGTCATGGGAGACGTTTGCTCTCTTACCAATATGCGATGTAATATACACAGTATAATTTGTATTTTACGACAACATGAACGACTGGCTGAATTATAGCATCTTTGTAATGTGTGCTTGGTTTAAGTATTCACACAGGAGCACTGCCGCATCCAAATAACTTCCTTTCCTCTTGCTTTTAGAGCATTACCTAATGCCTGCTGCAGCATTATCATCTGCTTTAATGTTTATTACAACACAGATGACTCTCAGAAGATTGGAAGCACCCAGCAGGATAAATTAATTTAAACTGCCGATGGAGGAACAAATGTGTTACCGTATAATACTGAACTGCATGTGAATATACACATATTGAGGTCCATTTCCATTTTTTTAAATGTAAAACGATCAAGGACTTCATCCATCTCCTTCTATGCTTTTACCTTTCTACAGTATCCCCCCCCCCCCCAACATCCCTGCAGATGTTATCTGACTTTCAAACTCAAACAGACCCAAATTGTCCCTGTCTATAAAATGTGTTGTCCACACATTGCTATACCATCCTCTTCAACTCCTACCTCTGATAACCAACTGCAGCCCAAATCTGCTTCAGAGCCCAGTTTACTGGGATACGCACGTATCGCAAACTGTCAAGTAGTCATATAGTCACGTAGTATCTCCCTGCAGGACAGCTTGGAGACCCTCTGTGATGGTCTGTCCATTCCTCCCTGCCAAACTGGCCACAGTGAAGCCAGGTACACACAACATGATTTTAGCTCTTTAAGAGGCCTTCCAGAATTTGCCAAGACATTATGAGAAACTTGGGAATGTACATGATACATGAAATCCTAACTTGGCTTAAAACATTCATTTGTGTGGGATGGAAACTTCCACGAGCAACTATTTGCTAAATTAAATACGCTGGCATGCATGTTTCTGCCAAATAAACAGTCTTTAAATCTCTGGCTGTGCAGAGTATCACCTTCCAGGAGTTTGGAGAGGAGTTCTTTTTTTTTTTTTTTTAACTGCACCAGCAAGTGACTTCGAAAAGGATATGACAAATGACCTGTCAATAATATATACCTCACCACCACCACCACCACCAACAAAAAAATAGATTCTCTGTAATTGCAAAAGGTATACTTTAGTATCTGTTTACTAGACTGAATTTAGGTGGAAATTAAGGAAGTAACTGAGCTGTTGTGATAATTTGATGGTTTATTTAGAGCTGTACAGAGGTTAACTGAAACAGTTGATAGCTTTCTGTCACATGATAACTAGGCCTTGTTGGATTTCTCTTCACACATTCAAACATGTATCAACTCTTATTAACATGATCTTGAACAGGAGGTGTTGGGTAATAATACTGCACATTTATATGTAAGCTTTGTATCACCTATTTTAAAAAATACTTTCACAGGTCCCTCCACATATACTGGGGTGAGTTAAGTTGCTATTTATTTCAGATGTTTCCGTGGTGATGCAGGGCTGGGGGTGGCCACTGATCGCGTGTTGAACAGACAGGAAAAACAACAAAAGTTCTTGGCTTTTCCACTTTTAATTGGGCAAAAATGACAGCCTAACAGAATTCTGTACCAAACAAAGGAAAAGGCCAATCTGGCAACCAAGAACTTTTCAGGAAAAGTAATACAACTCAAAAACTTGTACCCATGCACTGCACTTGTCTGTCACACCACTCTCTTCAAAGCTGTCCCCCTTTAGGCCTGAGCACCAGGCCTGTATTAGACCCGGTGAATAGGCAACGGGCCACAGCTCCAGTGATTACAATGCATTGCAGCTGTGGCCTAACCTGTGTGTGGGGCCGGTGCTGCCCCCTGGTGGACAGCACCGCAGCCCTCTTACTGGCACCACATGTACATGTTGAAAATTGTTCTGCCTACTGATGACCTTGTAGAGCAACGTGTGTGATTAGTGAACAGCTCCGCATGTCTCCAAAATCATTTCAGAGACTTAAAGCAGTAACACACTACATGATACCCCGTGTGCAAACATTTGCGTTGTGTCATCAGCTTTCCTGGCTGTGCAGTAGTTAAGCCATTGTGTGTCCTGTTCCCCCTAAGCAAAGTGGAATTCTTTGTGAAATTGGTAACAAAGCTTAGTGGCTCAGCAGAGTTCACCGATTGCCTTGACGTTGATATTTCAGAGGAAAAGCATGAATAAATAGGAACAAACAGTACTTTAAGGACTAATACTAAGCTTGAGATTAATTTAACAGCAGAGATGCATTAAAGTTTTTGTAATGGGACTGTGAGTGCTAGTCTGGTTTTTAGAGGGTTTGGATTCCAACCGCAACACTTCTCTTCCTCTTAAGTTTAAAAAGGGAGAGTGCAAAGGGAATTATAGAGCCTTTATAAAGCACCAGGAACCACATAACCACACACTTTCAGCCATTGGGGTATCACATAAAAACTTCATAGAAGTACACAAAAGGCCTATTCTACAACTTGTAGATGAATATATGAGAATCATAAAATGAAAGAGAGATAATGGCAGTCTATAGCACCAAAAAAACTGTTACTGGTATAACTCATATGGAGACAGTAATGCAGAATAGCAGTTAAAAAGTTATCGGTTACTGTTTGTACCTTGACAGAAGTACTTGATATACATTTCTTCAGTAATTAACACATGAAAGGGGAAAGGTAGAAAGCTATGTGGCTTGCCTAACAAATATAGATTTCAAGTATAGCACTGACTGTTATACACCCTGCATAGTGTTTGTTTGTAATATCATATCACGTTCTGTAAACAAGGATGAATCTGTTTACAGAAATATTCTCACATTGCAGTGTAATTTAACTCTAATCAAAAAGATAAACAACCAAACACACAGGTACTTAGATAATTCATTCTGAGTGAGTGAAAATTATAGACTCAAACCAGAAATTGGTTTATACAAAAAATTAACAGCTAGCTATAAATAGCCAGCTATAAATATTTCTGCTCTGCTTCACTCTCAGTAGACTCACTGTTTTAGAAAGCAAGCGTTTTCAGCCAGCAAAATTCCATGTTTTACTCATTGCAAAACATTATTAGTTTGTATTTGGATCAAATAACTGAATAAAGAAAGCACTTAGGAGTCAATGCCGCCTCTTCCAAACCTTCATATATCCCTACATAGAACCACAGCAGAACTTATTTGCCGCACTGTACTGCATAGTGAATTCAGCATACAAATTATATTACATTCAGTTCAAATTGAATGTAGCACATAGCTGAGTAATCCCATAACTGTCCTGTGACATTTCTGCAGTGTGTATAAAAAGTATTCTAACACGCCTCTCTGAATTAGAATAGTGAGCCAGGAATGGCAAATGGAATTTGGATCATCGTCTTTTAAACTATTCTTGCCTGTAAATCCTGCAACGAATGCAAAGTAGAATTTTTATCTGAGACCACAAATGTTTTTCTATTCCAATGATGTGAATTCCCACTGAATGCTGTTCGCATTCTCAGTTTATAAACGGTTCATAACTTTAATCCAATACTCTAATTTATGGTGTGATTCTATTTTTTGAATGTAACATGGTGACAACCCAAAATTATGTTAATAATGTAAATCTACTGTTATTTCAGTTGTATAGGGTCCATCTTAAAGAATGCAGACTTTTTAACTGAGTGGTTTCACAAGATGGTATCTAAGGTTCGCACCGCACTGAAAAAGGTTGAGAAACAGATTAAAATCTACAAGATGGTTTACGGATGGCTCGTCCTGCTAATACACCGGGTTTCAGTGTAATGGTGGACCTTGCGCCGTCTGTTGTCAAATGCTAACTGTTGCCGCAGATGACTGCGATCAGCCACCCAGAGTGTCGCATAATTAGCCGTACATTTGCAGAGACGGGGTAGACTGGGTTACTGTATTCCGGTCCCAGAGCGACCAGTCAATCGTGTCCCCGCAGTCTGCCGGGGCCCACTACCCCCGAAACGCTGACTGTACGGCTCAGCGGGGAGGACCGGAGAGCGAGAGGAAGCAGTGGGGGGGCAGCACTCACCTCCGAGAACGGCCCCCGCCTGCACTCTGAATCAACTCAGGACTGAAGCAGCAATCAGCCGGGCCTCTGAGAATCACTGGCCACTCCAAACAGGGAGAAAAAAACCCCACTTTTTCAACTTAACACGAATAAAGAGACAGACCTGGGCATATGATTTACTTCAAAGGGCAAATTCCTTTATTTAGATAATCTCAGAATGACTTTGTTTGAACTGCGGCCTGCTTAACGTATTCTCTGAGAAGACACGTAATAGGAATGCCAGGCTAAAATATTTAATTGCTTATCTTACCGGTACTGCCACGGAGCAAAATATCCAAGGACAAAAATCGACTTGCAGATGAATAGCATATAATTCTGTATTAAATCGGAGTATTTCCTTGTAATTTGAGAAGCAAAGTAGAGTCCACATTAATCTTGTGAATGAATGTCTGCTCTAAGAAATCTCAAGGACAGGATTCATACTGGAGTTCCAACACTGGATTTGTAAAAACAAGTTTGGTTCGGCCTGTCTGTTATCCTATGTACAGTAGTCCAGAGATTATTCGCAATACTTTCCACAGCATCGTCCTGGGAAGCGAGGGAGGGGGGCTTGATTACAGGTGTCTTACGCACAAAACCCTACAAGGAAAATTTTTTAAAAAAATAAACGTTGTTTAATAGAGTCAATTCGGCCGAAACACAAATTAAATCCTCTGATAGCAGAGCAAAGCTTATTTTCTTCAGAGCAGTGGTGAGCCAAGCAAACATGGCAAAGCTTTGCTCAAACAGTATCCTAATCACCAGCAGGCCTGTTCTACACAAGAAGCAAGTACGCATCCAGTGTGGGAATACCTACAGTGCCCTCAACTGGAGAGAAAAGTGACATCACAAACAGCCAACCTGCACTTAAGAACCAATGCAATGTGGGCATGAGGCTGATTATACAGCGAGAAACAGTCGTTATTAGTTCTGATTTAACAATCCTTATATGGTCATCCTACTGGGGTTTCAACAAAGGAAAGGCCTGGTGGTGATTCTCAACAAAAGCTGTATTGCAAAATGTTATACATAATCATTCCATTTCCACAAACTGCCTGTCTCTGCGAGAAACTTCCTGCAATTGAATAAAATGTGTCTGAGTGCTAAAATTCAAGATAATAAGATGAATCCAGACTGACAGCAGAAAGCCTTCTTCAGCAAACCCCAAATTAATTAGCATAAGCATTCAGTATTGCTCGCACAAGCCGGAGACGCATGCATAAAAGCTGAAGAAAATTACAGACGATAACAGCGAATCTTAGCTTGTCATTTTTCCTACATCAAAAATATATTTTCCTACATTGTCCTTGCTAGGTATGAAAACTAAAACAGAAACAACAATAAATAAATGAGCAAATAAATAAATAAATAAGACATAAAAGACACAAGAATAACAATACAGAACTATTATTGATGACAGCCCAGCTATGGTGAAACTCATCCTGTGTCCAGTTCCATCTGGATTCTTGATTCTATGTCCAAATAAAACATCTCTTGTACTGCTGATTTCCGAAGAATGTATCTTTATTCAACAAACTTTTAACAGGCCACGGTTTTTCTTATTTGTACAGAATATTCACCTCATAGAAATGTTTCCTTGATTAATATATTGTATAAGTGCATTAAATACTTCTACCCATCCCAGTCATTTGGAAATAATATCGAACTCCATTGTATGCCATTGAAACTATTTTGGTCTACGTTGAGGATTAAAAGCATTTGAGTTTTCATTAAAACCGAGCTATTACTGTTACATATGATAACTCCAGTTGTTTGTTCCTGTGAAGAAGCGCTGCCTGCTGCGGCAGTGCTCCTCTAACTGGCTCTAACTGAGCATGACAGTATAAAAACTGTGAAAGCGTATAATTATATTGTGGAAAGACCTCAATTTACAGGCCAATCAAGCCTGTGGCTCAATATGGTGTGACTTAAGCAAATGACTATTTTCACACATTTTCCACACATGTAAGCTTCCTTCATAACTAAATGCATATATATATATATATATATATATATATATATATATATATATATATAAGAAGGCAGAAAAGCACATCCTTAGCTAACTTAAGCTGTAGAACACCCAGAAGTAAGCCTGTACTTTGTGTACTGTGCATGTCAGTGGCTGTGTGCACAGAATATTGGAGCTCCCGATTAGTCAGTGGGGAATGCTGGACTTTTGTTGGCAAAATAAAACTTCCCTCGTGGTATTTTGAATCTCAATTCATGGTTGTTATGTTTATTATTATAAAAGCAGATTGTAAAAATAGGTTTAATTTCTCAGGCAAATCTGCAGTAAATCAATACTTTCATACGGTCTTCCCCATATAAAGTAATTGGAGTTCCAAGACATAGAAACTGCACTGCTGAGAATGGCCAGTCTGCTTTGCAGCAAATGTCCCATTTGCCCAAATTGTTCTGCTGAACTGGTCAATTTGGAATTTTCTACAAATACAATGAAATGTCCCCTTCACGTTGTATTTCAGTGCATTCCTAGCTGTGTGACAGAGAAAGGAGGGACAGCTGGCCAGCAGACGAAAGTGCCTTTGTGTGTCGTAGGAACAACTGCAGAAAGGGACATAAGATAGGTCTGTATGAAAATCTGAAGAAAATGTTTACAAAAATATTGCAGTGTGGCTGCTGCTGGGCCATCTAGCTTACCTTTCTAATGTTTCAGCCAACTAGCTAAATAATATTGCCAGCTAGCTTCAGTGTTGGATTTCATATTTTAATCAATCAGCTTATCTGCTGCAATATGTCATGGCCTATGTATGGTGACATATACTAATTATTTATTGCCATGTTCTATCATCTTCCATTTACTAAATAGCCAAACACTAATACTTGTGGAAAACAACATGGTATCCACTATTAGCTGTTACAAACAATTCACTTTGAGTTTGATGTTGAAATACCATCCATTCAATAAAGGAAAAAAAACACACTTCACCTAGTCTACCTCAGTGGAGATGGTCACTTAATCAATTTTGACCACTGGAATTTTGAAGCTCGGAGGTATAGGTATGGACTACTTTTGGGACTTCTGTTAGTCGGCTGTTTCCAGTTACATCCGGGTCCTTCGCCGCCTGGCCCATCCCACCCTCTCCGGTTCCTATACAAACTCTCTGAACCGTAAGCACGCCAGTGACGCCACAGTGAGGTCGCCTGTATTATAGCAAGGGAGAAAACAGCTGGGTTCGAATTTGCTGAAGTAGCGTGCTCGCTGATCCTCTGCCATCTGTTGAACGAAGTGAAAAAAGAGACTGGCTCGCGAGGCTACTGCCATAGTTACAGATTTAGGTGAGGTTTCTTCAGTAATGTTTTTAATATGTTGGAATTCAAACTTTGGGTTTCAGCCTAGGCATGACTAATCATATCTGACATGTAAGCTCGCATGACATTACTTTCCTCGCTCGCTCAATCGACAGTAGAGAATGAATCGTGTACTGTCGGAATTAAAATGTAATTTCAGGGGCGTTCATGCAGGCCTACAAAGTTAGATTAATGATACTGAAAACGTAGATATTTTATTAGAACCCATTTAAACAAATCATGCGAGTGAATCGACATCAACTTAAATCTCTTGATGAGGAGATCCAATAATGTCGCCTTCGAATCACTTTCGGACCATGATTTACAGACCTCCGCATTTTCTGGTGTAGCCTAGGTATTGGCGGATCTTGACTCAGGCACGAAGAGACTGTTTGAGAAACGGGAGAAAAATCTAGCAAACGTAAGGACACATTCAATTGCTTTTTTAAATGTCTTTTTTTTTACTTTGTTGAAGACCCAAGTTATTTATTTTGAATAACAATGCGTGTTTGTAAAACGCACAACAAAGACTGGTGTGGCACCCTTATTTTCCGATTACTTGTGTTAACCTTACGCTTAAATTCAGACAATGTATATTGTGATAATTTTGAGTAGCCTATTTGTGCTGAATAATAACTAGTCTAAGCTCTTAGTTTCAGTTTACAAGCCGACAGGTGTTCAGAAGGAACTGGGCATCTGTGTCCACTCCGGGAGATAGCCCATAGGCATCGGTCTCATCTCTCCATGCTAAACAGTCTTTTATTTGCTGATACATTTTATCCCAACATTACTTACTCATTGAAAAACGAGATCCCTGCACCGCCTATGTACTGCACATGCATCCATTAGCTACATTTTGAACTGGTCTAAAGTCATTAGTATGCTGGCGTTGTCGAAATTAGGTTATTCCTTTTATTCAAACAAATACCGCTTTCGTACGGCAGTAGTAATGAGTAGGTTCATGACATTCCTATTAAACGGGAGCGTCATATTTCTTGAGCCCTTTTTATTTGCTAACATTGGTTACAGTGTGTCACGTGATCCTGACTGTCACTGTCTGTAATTTTATACCTGGCAGATTGAAACAAACCTGTTTATATTTACTAACTAGAGTTGTTTAATACTTTAAACCATTAATTGTTTCATAATGTAGATATATGTATTGATTCGATGTATTTCCAAGTCCACGTGTGCCCCCCCACACCCTTTTCATTTTTAAAATTTTATTATTATTATTATTTTACATTCCCTGTTGGAATGTTTGCTTTGGTTGCTTAAATGCAGGTGGTCCCCAAAAAAACATCTGCTTCTTTGTATTTATGTGCACAGGCCTCTCTAGAAGGCTTAATTTCTGGTGGCAGTTTATTCTTAAATTTTGCATTCTTGCAAGGTTACAGGATTAATCATGATTATGGGTATTTTTTTGTAGAAAATGTCACATCTGACTGGATTGGGTCAAAAATATTAATTTCTGGTTGTGTTGGCAGGTAGTGACTGAATTGTGTTTTTAATATTTGACTCAATGTGTTACAATCTGGAACAAGGGTACTCAATCTTATCCAGAAAGGGCCGGTGTGGGTGCAGGCTTTTGTTCCAGCTGAGCAGTTACACACCTGATTCTACTAATCAACCACTAGAGTATTCTTTGCTAAGGACCTTAATAGAATCAGGTGTGTCACTGCTTGGTTGGAACAAAAGACTGCACCCACACCGGCCCTTTCTGGATAAGAGTGAGGACCCCTGTTCCAGATTGTAGCAACCGTCCTCTGCATACTCATGTCACTGTGATGTGATCTTAATGACTCCCAGATTACAGCGTGAGGACTTATGAAACCTTTGCCTTTTTACCGTGTTCTTGCAGACGAATGGAGTCCGTCTTCATCCAACAGCTTCTGAACTTGTGTCTCCAGAGGATTGCTATATCTGAGAGTACAAATGTGGAACTTGGTGAGTTCGGATGCCCTGAACGAAAGCCCTTCCATTTGGCGAGGCAGAGTCACAGCCTTGGGTACTTTGGAACTACAGTGGTGGAACTACCTGCGGCTAAAATGCAAACTCTGCAATCACAATTGAATGTGCCTGTATATGTAAATCCAGTGCTTGCATCTTCCTGTATGAGGCAGAATGTACGAGGACTTGCTCTAGCTTCTACTAATAAAGCAGAAATTATAGTGTTAAGTTGTGAATACAGACTGCAAATGCAACCACAACTAGACTGTTAAGAGGCTCTTAGTTAGAACATGCGTTCATTTGACCATTATCGAGCTGCATTACTGGATAACCAGTAATCCATGACCTCTCGTTCTAAACACCGTGGTTAATATTGAATATTGCTTTTTGACTTAAATTTTTGTTATATGTTACGCATTTCATTTCAAGATATTTTTGGTCTATTTGATTTGCTTTGCATGCAACAAAATACATTAAAATGCAATTTATTTATTACTTCCCTTTCAGTCATCGTCTTTTGAACTTGAATGGCCCTTTCCTTTTCTTAAGATGTATGTTTTTAATTCTGCGTGTCTACTTTCCTTGGATGGCTGTAATTGGAAGAGAGTTACCGGTGCATTGAAGTGCCTTTTGTGCCGCTGACTAACTCCATTTCCCGATGCATTATGCACCTAGCACGCATGCGCACATCATGCTAAGCTTGTTTTATCATTACATTCTTCCACTATGTCCGCTCACCCTGAAACTGCAGAAAATCAGTCCTTCAAATCATTTTTTTTTATGGAGCCATTTTCCACCGTGTGCCAGACCCAGACCTACCATCTGAAGCAGCCAGAGGCTTGTGTTCTGGGATGGGAAGCAATGTATGCATTGCTTTTGTTAAAAAAGGAGCTCAACTCTGGCATTAAATGTTGGCGTACCTTCATTTGTCATTTTCTCTTCGCTCAGGTCCGTGGGTTGTTCTGTGGTGCGGTCATTGAGAACCATTTTAAACCGTGGCATATGAAAAATCTTTGGAAGAAGCACTGAGACAGAATCCACTGGAATACAAACCATATGACCTTAAATAGCATATTATAGTGGAGAATAGTATCTTTTACTGCTATATATGCCTCTGAAACGGAATTTCACAAATGCGTTTCAAACTATGTAAAGAGACACACACAATCTTCTTAAACCCTGTTCTTGTTGGAAGACAGGACCCCCCCCCCCCCCCCCCCCCCACCCCGCCTAACCAGGTACTCTTGTACGGACTCTTAGAGAGTCTAACTTAGGCATGTTGAAATTGCATCCTCTTTCCTGTGCAATGGTACTGTATACAAACCAAGACCTGTTTTGACAGAGCCACTGTGTGCCGCTAGCTGATCGCTGCTCCCTTTCAGAGTTCATCGAGGTGGTGAAGCGCCATGAGGCCACCAGGAGGCGCTGGCTGCTCGCGGACCAGGAGCTGAAGAAGCACAAGGAGACCCTGGTGAAATCGGAGGTGGCCCGCACGGCGCTGGAGGTCAAGCTCAAACACGCCCGCAACCAGGTGGACGTGGAGATCAAGAAACGGCACAAAGCCGAGGCAGACTACCAGTACCTGGTAAATCCCCCGTGGAATCGGCATATTCAGATAGTTAGGTTAATTTTTACTTTACCCACGGGCCCTTTGTGTGTGCCTCTTCGAGGAGCGGCAGATGCAGCTGATCTGCGATATTCTGGTGCACGACACCAAGTCCAGCGCTTGCCTGAACGACGAGCAGAGGTCCATGCTGGCCAACTTCAATCACAGAGGAGGCAACGCGACTCAGCACAAAAGCAGAAGGTACCGTGCATCTACTGCTCCCTCTTCTCTTTACGTTTTTTTAACGGTTTATCATTTTTTTACTGATCGGAATGGATCCTGTTATTTCCTTCCCAGATTATCTGTGATTGACGAGTCTTCCTTCCTGTCTCACACTGACATTAGTTATGACAGAACTGATGATGACCTGGTATGATACCATTTAAAATCTTCTTCTTCCTAATAATTATAATACATGTAAAAGCCTGCAAAAAATGCATTAACTCCTTCTAGTTTGATGTGTACTAGTGAAAATATAAATAAAAAGATGTTAACAAAAATAAGTGCTCCTGACAGAATGAGGAAAAGATTGTGTAGAAGAAGAAATGCATGTGTTTGATCTGAAACAGGACCTGGACTCAACTGTGGTCAAGCCACTCAAGTCACGAGCCAGGGAGAAAAGGGTAAGACCCATCCATCATTCCTCTTTCACAGACCACAGTCTCCACTGGGGTCACTGTACTGTGTACTGCAGTGAGTTAGGGATCTGATTTAGAGCTTGGGTTTGGTTAAATAAGCGTTTGGATATCTGGAGGAATTACCTTTGCACTTGTGAGTAAGACCGCTGGGCTGAATTTACTCAATAGCTGCCGTTAACATTCACCGCCAAATAAAAGCAAAAAATCACTGTGGAATTTCTTCACAAATTAATTGTTCAGCAAGCCTGATGAACACTTTTTATTTGCCACCCCCAGCGCTCCTCCATGGGCCCGTGTGTGGGCCCCCCTGTCCTGAAACGGGGGAGAGTCAGTGGCCGCCCTGGAGACGTGCTGGGGGAGAGACCGGTGGAGAAGGTGAGCGCACTCTGACTTAAATTAAATATTTGCTCCTCTTAGATGGAAGTGTTGAAGGAATGATGAGCAGTCCGGGTAGTTTAGGTGGACATGAGGGGGGGAGGGGAAATGGCTCCTGGATTTAAGATGGTGCCAGTGTAAAAAGGCCTCCCTGAAGTTCCTGTTGTTTGTCGGTGGCATGATGTCACTTCCTATCAGAGATCTCATTCATCAGTCCCCACTCCTTCTGCTGGGTGTGGTCTTCTCTCACTCTGTCTGCTCAGTTAGAAACACTGTGGTTGACACCTTGCTCTCTCTGTCCTTTCCTCAGTCTTAGCTCTCCACAGACTTGAGGGCATGCTCCTTGAGAGCAATGGCAGGCAAACTGTCACTAAAGCAGTCTTTACATTGTGGCCACATGATGAAATGCTCAACCCAATATGCTGTAAAAACCTAAAAATATGTAGTCTTTTAGTCTTGTACATTAATTAATCTTATTTTAATTAATATATACTTTTGCTAAATAAGACAAAAAAAAGATTCCCTAAGAGGTGGGGCAATTTGACTCATTTTAAGATCTGCCAATGGGGTAAGAGTTTCATGTGCCAAGCAAATTGTAATTTAAAAAACAAGCTAATATTTTGTATTTGAGGGTGAAATTCATAAATTAATTTAGTCTCATTAAGACAGAATTTTAAGTCTTACTTGTTATGACAAGACTTATTTGTTTTGGTTTTTGCAGTATGGGCATAAGAGTTCAAAACAGAATGTCTTCAACGAGACTAATGCATTTTTTTTTTTTTTTTTTAAGGAAATCGAATCTACTATAGTGAAAGCCTCAGTGACGACGCCTGAGAGTGGAGGTCAGATTCACATGGTCATAGACATTACCCAAGAAACCCCGGAGAAAACAGTCAAGACTTTGAGGAGCGGGAGCCTTCCTTCCGCTGCAGGTAATGGAGCCCCAACCCCCAAACCTTAAACCCTGTCCCCTGAAAACTAGCCCAGTGTCCTGTGGGAAATGACTCCTTTGTTAGAGTTGAAGTAGAGCCTGCACACCAGAAGAATGTTTTGATCTATAGTGGATCTCTGTCAGATCAAACCTTTGACTTGACCGAGATCTGCTATTAATTGAAATGTAGCTCGATCCCATTAAAAATATTTGTTTTGAGTTCTGGTGTGTACACTCTACTTCAGCTACACTGTATATGCCTTGCACACTGGTCAGTGTGCGGTTCTCTATACAATTGTATTATAAATGGCTCATTTGCACCTTTTTCAGAGCAAACCTCCGTTTGGGCTCCAGCAGAAGAGATGAATCCAGAGATCGTCACCGAGATGGAGGTAACCGCCACGGACCCCAAACTTCATCAGGTGTTCACTCCAACCATAGACAGAGCAGCGCACCACGTCTTCTTATCCAAAACGGTAAGAAGTTTTCTTGGATTCGCCACATTGCAGTCACCACATGTAAAATTCCCAAATAACATTAGCACGCACCAGGATTCTGGCCATATGTACATTGTGGGTATTTGAGCCTGTTTAGGGGGAGGAGGCAGCTTGTTTGACCTTGAAGTCCTCCTCAGGTGATCCGGCCTGAAGTGTGCGTGCCCTGCGGGAAGAGGATCCGTTTCGGGAAGATTGCGGCGAAGTGCCGGGACTGCCGCCTGGTGGCGCATCCAGAGTGTAAATACATGTGCTCGCAGACCTGCAGTCCCAGCGCTGCCGTCCCCAACCCTAACGCTCTGACGGTACCGCCGATACCCCTTTCTGTCTCTTTCTCTTTCACACGCTTTCTCAGATATGTACATTGTCAAGTGTTCTCCTCCCCCCTGCCCCCCCCCCCCCCCATATAGGACACTTTGGAGAGTTTTGCTCCTGCCACTCAGCCTCGGATCCCTCCCTTGATTGTACAGTGTGTGAACGAAATTGAGAAGAGGGGACTTGAAGAAGTAAGTATTACTGCCAGGAGGCTGGTCTTTCATCAGTGAAACATGAGTGGTGCTGTCAAGTGTCTCACCAAGTTGAACCAAATATAGTTCTTTTGCAGTGGACGTAAAAGCATTTTATTGGCCAATCAATGTTTTAGCCTCCATCATAGAATACTTGAAGCCTGCAAGTATGGGCTTGGTTAGCACTTGGATGGGAGACCTCCTTGGAAAATTTAGTTACTGTGGTGTTGGTGGGCCTGTAGGAGGTGCTCTTCCCACAGGTCGAATAAACCCCAATGCACAAGTGCAGTGATAGGGACACTGTGCTGTAGGTGACGCCATCTTTCCGATGAGATGTTAAACTGAGGTCCTGACTCACTGTGGTCATGTGATTAAAGATCCCACAACACTCATCGCAATGAATAGGGGGTTCCTCAGTGTCCTGGCTGAATTCAAAACCTGCCTTTCTCAACCTGCCACCTAATCGTCCCCTTATTTATTTGGCTAAAAAATAGTTCTTTAACTCTCCACCTCAGCTGATATGGCTGCCATGCATCACCCGGTTAGGTGCTACACATTGGCGGTGGTTGTGTCAAGTTTGCCCCTCATCACTGTAAAGCAGTTTCAATGTGAGAAAAGCACTGTATAAATGAGGTATTATTATAATTATTGTATGCAGCATTGCTGTTTACACTGCTTGTAATGGAAAGTGTATATGTGTAATTTTTTTTTTAAAGTAACGAATGTGTGCAACACTGAGTTAAAATTGTCTGAATAAAAATTGAATCAAAGGAAAATGCGTGTCCCCTGCCTTGGTTTAACTGTTTCTTATTTTAAGCACGGTGTAATCAGCTTTGCAAATTCTGATACCACCACAGCCCTGTCTCCAGCATTAATCGCTGTTTTGGTTGTCTCTGCTGTTGCCCAACTTGGGTCGTTCCAACCGTAGACCATCTTGCCTACCGCTGGTGTTTTCTGTGCCCGTGCGATGCAGAAAGGCATTTACCGGGTGCCTGGAGGGGAGCGTGCGGTGAAGGAGCTGAGGGAGAAGTACGTCCTGGGAAAAGGGCCTCTGGCGCTCGGCAAAGTGGAGGAGATCCACGTCGTCTGCGGGCTCCTCAAAGACTTCCTGCGGAAGCTCAAGGAGCCTCTCGTCACCTTCAGGCTGCACAGAGCCTTCATGGAAGCTTCCGGTTGGCCTCCTCTTTTTTTTTTTTCATTTTGTTTTATTTTTTTTATCAGCGGCAGCTCCGGCAACCGTGTACTCCTTCAGTTAAGCTGCTTTGGATGTATGGAGATTTTAGCAAGAGCGCTTCTGATTGTGAAGCTACTGTCAGCTGTAAAATTACATTTCCCCTCGATTACGCTTCCTGTTTGAATCCGTCGGTTTCTTACGTTTCCCTTTTAAATCCATCAAGTTTTGCTGCATTTACTGGATGCATTGGCAAAATGCTACTGAAGCATAATACGGGTATATCACACACGACAGAAAAATGGTTTTGATGGTTTGAATGAGAATTTTCAGTAATGGCTTGCGTTGCTAGCTGGGAATACATCATTTTCTCATTTGAGGAGGAAGACGTGTGCGGTTAACCCTCATTTAGGCCAACAGGTCATTTCCTCCTGACTGATATCTGCCCGTTTCCCCAATGACGGCAGAACAATTACGGCTTATCGCCCAGCCGGATTTCATATCATGTTTCGGCATATTAATTTGGGGCCCGTCTGTGCACTCGAGCAGTATAAATGTGGAATTGAGGAGCGATCGGGATGTGCCAGCATGACCCGCATTATCCTAAGTAAATCTGTTTCTCAGCAGGCTGACCCCCGGGCCCCCGCACATCCTTTTAAATGATAAATTGAAACTGGTGTCTGGGGGGTGGGGGGTGGGGGGTGGGGGGCAGGGGGGCTGTGATGTTTCATTTCCTTGTTCGTTATTGGCAGTCGCGCGCAAATGTGTCAGAGATTCAAGGCGTCTTTGCAGCGCCTCTTCCAAAGAGTGTAGCCGGCCTGCTAAACGTGCTTCGATTGGCCGGTTGGTGTTCTCGGTAATTGTTGCACTTCAGTCCTGCGTGTAAATCAGAGAGGGCTCTGATTGGACGCGATCGATTTGGACTGCGCCATAGGCCGTTTGCACCCCTGTGTTTGTTTCTGTGCTCGTTGCAGCTGTCTCTCCAGGCCTGTTTCCAGGCTGCTGTAGCAGGGCAGTGGGTCTGATACAGGTGCTGGGGTTGTGTTTCTCCCTCAGAGATCCTGGACGATGATAACAGCGCTGCAGCCATGTACCAGGCCGTTGGAGACCTGCCACAGCCCAACAGGGACACACTGGCTTTCCTCATGCTGCACCTACAGAGGTGCCCGTGTGTGTGTGCGTGTGTGAGAGCACGTGCGTGTGTGCATGCACATGTGAGAGAGTGACTCAGTGGTGCCAACGTCCACCAGGTATCTCTTGTGCTCTTCCTGGAGGGTTGCCACATCTGTTGACTTATTTGTCTTTCAATTTTGTCTTCGTGTTTCAATCACAGTCAGCTGACACCATTGTAAATGAGGATTCTTCCTCAATGGTTTCTCAAGATGGAATTGACTGACTGACTGACTGGCTGATTGATTGATTGACTTTGTCTCTTCGATACAGTGCCTGCTCACTTGCCTAGCACTGAAAACAAACTTATTTGAAATTAGTTCTCCCCCCCCCCCCCCCCCCCCCCCCTCCATATTTACAAAGACAGAAATGTATGGTGTAGCTTCACAGAATTCACAGGAGAACTTGATTTCCCTGTAATGAATCTGAGTAGCTGTGAATATGGCCTCTGACTTCCCTGTAGGGTGATTCAGAGCCCGCTGTGTAAAATGGATCTCAACAACCTGGCCCGGGTGTTTGGACCCACTGTTGTCGGACACGGCATGCCAGAACCCTCCCCCATGACCATCATGAAGGACACAAACATCCAGCCCAAAGTTGGTGTCTGAAAGCCATATCTGTAATTTGCATGCTTAATCACAGTACAAATATTATTGGAAAGTATGTAATGCACAGTTGTCTTTTTATTCAACTTTTCAAATTCCATGTGTCTTCAATTTAAATTTAAATTTTATTATGTATTTATTCTACTCCATTTTTTTTTTATTTGTGCCATTCTTGGCTGATTTAATGTGTTGATGGTCATGGTTCATTTCCCAGGTGGTTGCCCGAATGCTGTCCTTCCCATGCGAGTACTGGAAGAACCTCCTCATGGTGGAGAGGGACCAGGTCATCTCCTCCGTGGTCGACGCCAACATCAATAACGACGGCAACAGCAAGGATCGAGGTGAGAAGTGATCGGCGTAGCCGTTAGCCCCCGAGAGTCACTGTGTAGAAGTTTCCAGCTACCTCAACCTTCAGGGTGCGTACTGATCATCTATCTCCCTCAGCTGTACGGTTTTTAGTGCTGTACCTTTTCAGGGATGACCCAAAGATATCAATCCATGCTTTTCATGACCTAAACTGATGTCATTTTCTTTAATAAACGTTAATTAACAAATAATGGTTGAACTGCTGACAATAGCCATGTTTTGAATACCTAACAGTTAAATGAAAGGACAAAGTTAGCAGGCGGTTAATAACAGAAAGCGTAGTCGAATGATTCATTCGATGATTCACGACCCAATAGACGTCTTCCATGACCCAAACAATAGTTCATGCACCGCTGCTGTAGTACAATGGCTGGGGCAACATTTGGGCAACTTTATTATTATTATTATCATTATTATCATTATCATCATTATTATCGTTATCATCTCACCAGAACTTCTTAGATTGAAAAATCTTAACAAGACCTTAAGGTTTAGAGGTTGATAGGCCGAATGGGGAATGCTAAGTATCTAGCCTTCATTGACGTTGGCATCATCATCTGCTTGGGAGTTTTCAGTTCTAACAGAATCGCCTCCTTTAGATCGACTGTTCAAACCGCTGACCTCTCCTGAGCTCAGCCACTACCCAAAGACCCCCGCCAGTGGCTCTCTGAAGGGCAAATTCAAGACCCTGGGCACAGCCTTTAACAACCCGTAAGCACACTAATTATCATGTAATGGAAGGGGGGGGGGGGGGGGGGGGGGGAAATATCCCTACTGCAAGTTGTGAAGCCTGTTGGCCTAACAGTTCAGGTACTGTACTGTACTGCATAATTTAGTTTGGATCAGTAATTGTAATGTAAACGTACTAACCGCCACAAGCAATTTTAAGTGTGATGGTACTTTTTCACAGGGCCAAGTGCAAGACTGATCCGAGCAAGAAAAGGTTCTTTACTTCTCCAAGCTAATTAAGTACTGTAATTAGACTTTCTACCCCGTGTTAAATTGTGGATGGTGTTACATTGCCTATATCTTCTATATGTCACTGTGGATCACAGAATAACCTGCATGGATCACTAAGACTTATATTGGGTACTCTTTTTCTATGTGGGTAACTTGAATGGTGTGCCAAAGTATTTATTTGCAGCACTTAATGATCGAACTGATGGAAACCCTGCAGTTCAGTTGTTATTGTATTCTACCTATTGCAATTTAATGCACTGCGTTCAGAATTCAGTGAGACCATTCATCCATTGTATGGTAGAATAATTTTCACTTGGCATTGGGCTTCCTTGAAGGGAGCTGAGCACTGGGGTTTATTTGGGGCATTTGTGAAATAAAACTGCATTGAAAACCACTTGAGACTGGTCCACTTTAGTTAATGTCACTAACTGTAACAAAACTGGGACTCTTAAGGTGTAGAGATCACTGGTAATTGGGTCATTAATATGCACACACAGAAAGGCTTGGTGTACATGGTATCCAGTACTGGTCTAGCTGAGGTACCAGCTGTAAAAATTGAAACTTTGGCTACTGCATCTTGTCTATGGATGCGTAATCCGGTCGTATTTGAAATTAAAATGCAAATTGAGGGGGGTGGGGGGTGGGGGTGTGATAAACCAACCAAAAATATTTACAGAATATTTAAATTACCTCCATTTGTGGTGGCCAAAAAAATATATATATATACCGGAGGGGAAAAAATCTTTTACAATCAATGAAATATATGGTTGGGTGTTTGTCCTGGAAGTTGTGGGTGTCACACATTGGTTGTGGGTGATTCTTGCCATTTTTGGCAGTTCCTTGACTTTCCCTGTTTATTTCTGCATTTCCTCCATTTTTACTGCTTCCCGTGGGAGTTTTGGATGAGGAGTATCAATGTAATATTGCCTACAGTGTGGTTTGTAGCCTATAGGCTAGATCTATAGAATTTCAACCATACTGCCAAATGCTGGGAGAAACAAAGTGTGAGAATCTAGATTCTAGAATGTTCTGGGATCAAGATTCTGATCGTTGTCAGCTGTTATAATGAAATGTGAGATGACCCCTGTCAAGACCTGTTGCTGAGCTCTCCTTGCCCAGTTACGGTAACGTCAGTGACAGCAGGTGCTTCATCAAAGACCTCATCAAACCTTGGAATGTACTACATGTTGTGCCAAAAAAAACTTTAAAGAAATTAAAATTGGACACACTGTAGCCCCACCCTGTTTTATTTTTCTAGTGGGCCTTAATGCAACTTGAACATAAGTTTTGAACAAAAAAAAAAAGAAAGGTAAAAAAAGTATGCTCTTTCTTCCCACGATGGGCCAAAGCCGTTAAATGCACTGGCCTATCAGTGCATTTTACTGGAATTTGTTCCTATAACGGCAACTGCCCCCTGATTTTGTGCACCCCCCCCCCCCCCATTGCCACTCCTAATGGCTAAGAATGTCCTAAATGAAAATGTGATAGTGTTGTATCCAATAAGGGGTCAACACATCACAATGGTGACAGAACCCTAAATAGGGGGTTGCCGATATGCATGGTTACACCAGAATGTAATGCCGGTGGACATTCCATTTAGCCAAATCCTGCATGTCTATTAAAATTCTCTGTAATACTAGAGCCGGCTATATAAATAGAGATTAAAAATAATTTCATAATGATTGAAATAATAAACAGTCGGAAAACCACAAAATAGCAACCAGCTTAGACACGAAAGATGTGAAGATTCACATTGCCTTACTACTTACCGTAATGGAGAATGAATGTCACGTAGCAACGGCATCTCCACATGTCCTAGGAAGACTGGAAATGTATTCAATACATGTAGCCAATATGACTCAGCAGAGCAGGACGTTGCCAAATTCAGGAAACCGGCAGACCCTTGATAATTTAGAGCACTGAGAGAACTTAATTTGGGAGAGGCTTCTGATTGGCACAAAAGACATGCTAGAGCTTGCATGCTAATCGAGCCCCTTATTTCACTGGCTTAAATCTCAATGTCCTACATACAGTGCTAGATGCAGAATTTGTGGCAAAATAAATCAGCAAAAGAAACTGCTAGAGTATGCAAACAAGCTCAAAAAATTCTCAGCTGAACATGACTAAAAGAAACTCAGAGGTAGACCCTTGAGATGACATACTGTACATATCACATGTGAACTCAGCCCAGAGCACACCTAACAAATGGTTCATTGCACAGTGAGGAAGCTCTTCCATATGACCCTGCTCACATGATTAAATGTCAACTAGATACAGAATCCACCATGAATGTCATTGGATACTGGGATGTACAACGAATCATACAAGATGGAAATGCAAAGCTAAAGCCAAACTAATGCTCTGATGGCACATGGATGAAACCAAAATGAGAATGTGATGTGAACTTGAGGCAGATCATGATAGTAACATTTACAAACTGAAGTTTCAGGCACTGCTGACCATTGTCTCCATAGTTTCCAGCTCAGACCTGTGAAAGGCTTCGCCTGCTACAAAAAAATCATACTTGTGTTGCATCACATAGGCAATGCAACCATCACACCTCCATACCCAACAACAGAAGCCATGATAGCAGAATATGAGGATATCTGTAAGCAGATTGGCTACCTCCCAGATGAATTGCACCTAACAGTTGATGAAGCATCTGTTCCATGCAGCAGCTCCCTAGAAGGATTCCCATACCGCTTAAAGGGAGAACCACACAAGACATGGATCAATGACATGGTCGTTATTGAAAAGCCTGCCTATGCTTAGATCCCAGTGCTTTAAACAAAGCCCTTTTGGAGGTTGCACTATCAAATGCAAACCATTGATAGGAGGCTGCCAAGCATTTCAGAGTCTTCTCTGTATTGGATGCCAAGGATGGTTATAGGCAGGTGACGTTGGACACAAAGTGGATACCTAACCACATGTTGGACACCACTAGGCTAATCTAAGCGGTTGCTAATGCCTTTTGTGTTCATGCCAGCTGCTGAAGAACATCAGCGTGTAAGTGTCATTGTTGATGCCATTTTGGTCTACGGATGTGGTGACACCGATGATTAAGTACTGGAAGATCGCAACTAAAAACTCTTCAGTCTCCTGTGCAGGACGCAAAAAGAAACTCCGACAGAAACTTGCGTCTATATCATACGTGGGCCACCTCCTCACCACAAAAGGCCTCTGTCCAGACCCAGAGAAAGTCAGTTTCATCACGAACACCCAAATGCCGAATGAAATCAATACAGCGGCTACTTTGATTTGTCAGCTGTTTATCGAAGTTCTCACCGCACCTGGCTGATGTATGTGAACCCTCATGCCCACTGACGGGGAAAGAAAATGCTGCATGACCATGGTTTGAGCAGCGTGACACAGCTGTTGGGAAAAAGTCAAGAACCTGGTCACAAACTGTCTAGTATGCATGTGTGTTCCATGTGGATTGCATTTCGCATTTGACTTTTGTCATGTAGATGTGTGAGCATGTGCAAAGGGTAGTGTAAATGGAAGCAATGTTACTGGTTTCGATAAGTCCCCTGTGTGCAACAAAAACACGAAAAAGAAATATTAAATGGAAGATTGAATTATTTCCTTTTTGTCATGGAAAATGTGAATTCTTATTTTTTTCTACTCATTTTCATTTGAAATTGTGACTGGGTTGTGTCATAGAGAGGGAGAAAGTTTAAACATGAAATGGACTTAAATTTTCATTGTTATAAGCACGTACATTAATTTGAAAATTAAAACACAAAGAAGGCTTATGCATTTGAATTTGAAGTTGGTCATGATTCTGGCACACATCGAATGAAAATGAAATGCAATTGCTGATTTGGATTTTAATTTGAAATATGGATTATGGACCAGATTATGCTTTGATTCTTGTCTGGCAAAAAGATGGAAAAACATTTGGGGCATTTTGGTCAAGCAGAGCTTGACGTATGAATAAAACTTCTATTGTCAGTTAACAGACAGAAAGGTCAGTGGGAGTTCATTAAACTTTCACACCCTGTCAAAATAACAAGGTCCCCTAAAGTCAAGCATTTGGGATTACACATTAACCTTGTTTTTAATTAATCCTTTTTTTTTTTGTTGTTTAATTACAAGTGCTACTAAATGTCTCTTTAACCCTCCTGTTATGTTGCGGGTCAAATTGACCCTTTTTAAAGTTTGAAAATCTAGGAAAAATACTTAAAATTATTTTTTCAGTATGAAACTTCTTCTACTGGCCTTAATTAGTGTAATCAACATTTTAAATGAAAATGGTTCATTTCATGTATTTGCAAACCCCCCCTGTATGGGGATTGACCCGGGAACATTTTTGCTGTACCTAAAAAATGAACAGAACAGGAGGGTTAAACAATTGTTTGCAGTTTTAATTGCCTCATAATTAGTAATCAGTAATTGTGGTTTCATGAACTAGTGATTAATACCAAAGTGCTTCAGCGTGGTGAAATGGTTTTTAAATTATTTATTTTAATGTAACGCTTCAGGAATAGCCTATTCATTAACCCAGTATATTCCAAATTAATTTATGAATTTAGGATGTGTTACAGCACTGGAATTAAGACTATTGAATATAAAGACATTATATTACGGACTTAATGTATGCATTTGCATGTAAAGATTTGATCATCTTTCAAAATGAGCTTGCAAGATTAACCACTAGGTGGCGACGAGAAGCAGTTGTATGTGAAGTCACAGCTTCTGTTGAGGACTCCAGAAGCCATACTGTGACATTTTCAGTTTCTTGGTTTAGCCACAAGATTAAGTGGTGAGGGCTGTAGAAGCTAGAAAGATTGTAATGCTTGTAATGTATCATATATCTATTAATATTTGTATATACAAACACACACAGCTGCCTGTTTTCTGTGGTGGCCTTGGAGAGGATTGTGTGTCATGTCTCATCCTGGGGCATGGGGTATCATATTGGTGTTGTATACGTCCAGAATTAGCACACTGCAGGGCATTCTAAAAAAAATAAAATAAAAATAAAAAGTAATATACCACAGAGAAAACGGTGTTGGAAAAAGAAATTGACTAATCCCAATCCCAGGTGATCTGCAGGAGAGGAAAGGGTCACTACCCATCCTTGTAGATCTCTCTGCACTTCCAGAGCTCTACCAGAACTCTAGTTTCTGTCCGTGTAGAAGTCCTAGAGGAGCCCAATTGCCTTGTGCAGCTCCAGTAAGTAGGGACCGGCTGGCTCCCTGCTCCTCCCCGATGCTGCACCCGCTCTGGAGCTGCAGAGTACAGGTCTGGGGTACTAAAAAGACAAACGACTGAAACCTGGGCACAAATCAGGCAGAATCTGTCCAGGACAACTTTGTGGATTTTGCACAGCTATTACTGCTCGTTTGCATTTTACAGGTTGGAGTCTTGACAGCCATCTCCTTCCTAATGTAAATGCAAGACCTTCTCTCTCTTGGGCAAAACGGAAGAAAATTGCTTCTCAAAAACACAGGCCTGCTTCTGCCTGTATTGGGGGAAAAAAAATGTATAATTTGTCTTGTAGTTTGGGGTGGCTCTTGCTGAAGTCAGCCTCTCAGCAGCGTCAGTGATCTCTGAGTAAAGTAAAGTCGACCTCACCCTGTGAAAACGGTGATCATGCCCCACTCCCCCCACCCCCCACCGTCCTCCCCCCTCTGCAGCTTTCATCCGAAGCGGGAGACTCCTTATCCTGACTATGAGAAGAGACACCCGCCCGGCCTCTCTCCCGCCCCGGCTGTAATCTAGCGTGCCTTTCGTTCTCCGCAAATCCCGCTTCCGCGGACTTCAAAGAGGCCGTCCGAGAGCGAGCGAGTGAGCGGGCGGGCGAGCCGGGGCATATTTTGATTTCGCACACGCGTGGTGGAGGGCGGCGTACGGAGCGATTTTCTCCCGTGAAATATTCAGAATTGATACACTGACTGAGCGAGCTGGCGGTGAGACCTGGAGATGATAGGGGTTTTCACAGGAGTGCTAATGAGGAGTCTTTCAGCCCGAGCAGGTCCTGTGGGCTGCCGATAAGCTGCTCTTCCACGGGGTCGGGAATAATAATGAGGACCGCTTTTGGTATTCTTGCCGTACACTGGTTCTGGCTGCGCCGTCAAAGCCCCCCCCCCCCCCTTTTTAAAATGTGTGCTCTTCGTCTAGCAAAATTTTCATAAATCAAAATAGATATACCTTGCTAATCACAGTTTACACATTTATAAATCTGGATGTTTACTAAGGAGATTCTGTTGAACAGTTGCCCTGATAAGATTCAGTGACAATGACTTACCTAGCATTCTGGTCTGGCACCACTCTTGTCTGTAACCGTAATGCTGTGAATACAGCAGTAGAGCCCGATTGTAAAAATAAATAAAATAAATTTTAAAACACCACACCTTCTGTAAGAGATGGGTCATCCTACTCCACTGTCATCTTTAAAACCTGAAAACTCATTCTTCACATTGTCATTTTTGCACATGTATGCAGCAATAGAAGTGCGACCGCAGAATTTATTTTTTTTATGTCGCCATTATCAAAAATGACAAAACTACTATCTCATGCATTGGATCTTCTGGAGGTTTCCTGACGTAGAGGAAAGTAGAGGGCACTGACTGTACCTGCTTGGTTAAATATATCTGAATGCATCTGCATTTGGTACACCGCAGATGCTAACTTTTCTGGAGATCCGTGTCTGCTTGTTGCCTTGTGACTAGCACACTTTGTTCAGTCGACAAAATGGTGTGAACAGATTAAATGGACAGTGGATGCTGGGTTGCTCCGTAGAGAGCGGGGATATTGATTGTATTTCAAAACTACGTGCAGCACGGCAATTTATCTTCCCCAGTCCTCTGAGCAGAGCCTCTGCTCATGGCCTTGGAGCATATTTGTGTGGCAGGAAGTGGCCTGACCGTGCAGGTCCACCTGCCGGACAGGACTCTGTCTATCAAAGCTCCAGTGCTGCCAATCAATCCCTTCATTTTCATTTCGGTCTCTTCACTAATATTATAAGTTACAAACTGATGAACATTGCACTATAAAAAGTCATCAGAACTGGCAGCTAATGTTTTACAGTAAACATGTTTTCCTGGCCCGGTTACACATTCATGTGAGGATTTCAGTGGAATCTGTTAAAGTTGTGGTTAAATTATAATCACTAGTACAGGTTTATTTCACAACATTCTAACCCAAAGAGCATGACAGTACTTGTGATAATCTTCAGCATTATGTGAACTGTTTGTATACATACTTGGGGTCATAATGCTGTCTGGGATAAATGTAATACACCATGAATCTGAAGTTCCTTAAATGCTGGGTTTGCTGTTTGTGTTTGTTTACCTTGAATAATGGCAACCACCTAGTGGCAACCATATATTACAGGGGTTCACAGCTCTGGCATTGTAGAAAACCTGTGTATCCTGGTTTTTTCCCCAACCTTAATTCTAATGAGGGATGGCTCTCTCTGTTAATGCCTTATGATGTCAGGAATTTAACAAATGGCAATTCCATATCAATTTACAGATTTTAATCAGTAAGATAAGTGCTTTCATTTTCTGTAATGAGCTATGGAAAATGGTTCCTTTTAAAAGCCCTTACAATTTGTTTTACAATGGTTGAGGGACCTACAGTTGAAATCGGTGAACTTTTTAAATGTTGATAGTGTGGACAGCAGCTGATCATTGAAGCAAACATTTTGTGGGAAATTGATCTTGATGTAAAACCGATCGGTAACGAGCCAAATTTGTATTGTGTTCCAATGTCTTTCTGTACACGTTTATGGAACTTAAATCAGTGTTTCAAATGACCTTAATTAAGTGATTACTTGGAACGGAAACCAGTCCAGAATACGCTGAGGTTCGCTCCAGGATCAGGGACGGCGTTGGGAACCCCCTGCTATATTAGAATAAACGGTGGTGGAGGTAAATAAATAACTTTGCTTATATCGTAATTACAGCTCTCTGAAACCATTGTAATCTTAGTCACTTCTACAGGACATCTCATGTGTGGGCCATTCATTGATTTAATACATCGCTGAGTATACAATCTAGGCCTTTTCATCAATAATTAAGCGATGTAATTGTGATGACACGTAATTTACCACATTGTCCGGGAAATTTCCAGTAGCTCGTCCAGTTACTCCACCTACAGACGTGCCACCGGACAGCTCCGGTAGTTTATCCAGCAAACTATTCAGCGCAACACCGCTAGCGTAAGGTCAACCTGTCCCTTGCCAAGAACCGTCAAATTTCATACGCGTGGTGAGTAAATTTTCGTCTGTAAGTAGGCCAGGTAGGTTCAATCGTTGTGATGTAATGCTGATATGTGGTTTGAACTTGACTGTAAAACGACTTCTTATGGCATCGTACGAGGAAGAGAGACTGATCTTCTCGGGTAGGCTAGAGTAGCCTTATCGGTTTATGTTTCAAAAGCATACCTGGTTTATCGCGCCATAAAAGTTATATTGCCGTGATAATTCTTGAATAACGATCAATACGCCTTTGTTTTTGGTATTTTTGGCATTGTGTTTAGGTGTGAAGAATGTTCAAAGAATTGATTACTCGTGATTCCATTCTTCGTTCTGAAACGTAACCTGCAAATGGTCTCATTAATAATACATCATGGCTTATTTGGTTGCGCACCTGTGGTCGGCAGAACAGAACACAGGTGCGCAGCAAAGTAAGCTATTTATGTACTGAAATGCTATTGATATTTACATTCTTTTTTTAATTTCATGGAACGTGCTGAATTGTATGAACGTAATTAACGAATTGCGTAGGGTTCTATCATGTTATGACTTACGTATTTAAGGCCCAAATATAGTTTATTTTTTTCTTTCGTAGGCCAACTGTAATGACGATTGAAACGAACACGAACAATTGTGCGTTTTCTAAGGAATACACATAGCCAGTAATGGTCTGCCACTGAGAGCCCATCATTTTGTGATGAATTGTGAATCTTGTGGCTTCTGAATTTTAAAAATCGCATAGTCGAATAAACATGCAGTCGCAATCACGCGCAGTTTTCTTCGGATTAAGTTGAAGTGAAATTGTTTCCATGTTTCTTTAGCGGACCATGCATTTTATGTTGACCGTTTCTTTCAGAACTTTTATTTTGCAACTTTTATAAGCATTTATTTTGTCCTTAATTTTCCCATTCATTTTTATAGAAGGGGATTTAAGTGTTTAGATTAGAATAAAATAATTTCCCCAACAATTAGGCCTACTGGGAGCTAGAAGATAAGTGTTGATGAATTAATAAAAGTAATAAAAGTGGTTGAGAATCAGAATGGTTAATAGAGATAGATCAGTGGTCACCAACCCTGGTCCTGGAGAGCTGCAGGGTCTGCTGGTTTTCATAGTGACTCTGCACTTGAATTAGAGCAGTTGATTACACAGTTAACTCAACTCACCTGGTGTCTTGGGTCTCAGTTGGGTGCTGATTTTGTGCAAACAGAAGCCAGCAGACCCTGTAGCTCTCCAGGACCAGGGTTGGAGACCACTGAGGTAGATGATGGTAGAATTATCACACTGTGGGATTGAAAAAATAAAAGTCCAGCTGTGTAGTTCGGTCATGTGAGAAGATCTGTTGCTAAGTCTTTCCGAGACTGCACAGGAAACAGAAACGTATACATTCCTTATTTGTTTATAATGTCTTCCATGGGAGAAAAAGGGTTTGTTTTAGGACCATTTAAAGGAGTTTGAAGTCCGTCTAAATCTGCCTGAACTTGTGCATAGTCAGTTTGTCCAGACTGCAGTCATGGTGTGTGACCGAAGGCTGACTGATGGTAGTGGGGTGGCCAGTGAAGTGTGCTGACATGAAAACAGTGTGAACTGATCATCTTCATCATCATCATCATCATGTGTGATGGTATCCGCCTCAGGGCACCCTGTCGGAATGCTTCTTTAACTCTACAAGCGTAACACATTTTAGAAGGCTGACTGTGTCACAGATTTACTTTTGAGATGATAGGGGAACTAAGGACTTCCCATTCTGAAATTTCTTTTAAATAGGAAGTGATGGTCATTTTTAGTACTTTAACAAACATCTTCTGTCTTCAGTCTTCCTCTGTGCCTCGAGTTCCCAGGCCGCCATGTCCAAATTGGATCTGCCCCCGAGCTACGATGACTGGCCTGGTCCTCAGGCTGGGTCTCACCCGCAGCCACCACCGTACCCTCCCCCTGCCTATGAAGACCAGGCGCAGCCTGCCCCGTACCCGCCGTACCCACCATATCCAGGGACGTACCCCCCTGGACCCCAGCCTCAGCATCCCACACCGTACCCAGCCCAACCAGGCCTGTACCCTCAGCCTTGGCGGGGTGGGGACCTAGGGTACCAAACCCCCAGAATGCCACACATCATGCCCCCAGTGATTCCTCCAGTGACACCTACCACCCACCCAAACTCCGGTAAATGGCGTCTAACATTATGATGTTTTATTTATTTATTGTCTAATATGGATCCCTGCAATAACGTTTTGTGATACTGATAGATGTGTCAATAATTGCCTCTAATACTTATGCCAAGAAACACACCCATTAGTGTGGCCAAAATGTGGAATGGATGAGGAAGGTGTCATTTCCATGCATCTCTAATTAAGGGATCAACATGATTCCTATTATTACAGTTGTTTTCTTATCCATATGGCCTGATCGTTGAGCAACATACTGTGTCCACGTACGGAAATGTGTTGAGGGGGTTACACATAGTGCTACTTCTTTTAAAATCAGTTTCCTCATGGGAATTAATGTCTATCACACAGGTCTATTACAGAAGCATTATGGATCCATAAGTACATAGTAGTCAGTTTTTGGCTCAAGACACGCTTTCTGAATCCCGTTGGGAACAGACAGAACTGCTTCCCATCACAGTCTGATGGATGAAATAATACGATACAAGCGGCAGATAAGAGAGTGGCAGCCTGACTAGATCTGCGGTGTTTGGAGGGAAATGTGTCACTGCAGCGGTTCTCAGTATTAGACCTGGTGAACCGACAGGCTACTGAGGAAGTGTTGTTTATGGTGGATTTAGTTTCGGCTGGCCTCAATTAATCAGGGCTAATCAATGTTACTGAACTTGCGAATTGGATTTCACATATCTTGATGATTGCCTGCTGTAAGTCATTTGCTGGAGCCTGATATCAGGCTGCACATTGCTTTTCACTGGGAACTTGTAGCTGATAACCTGTCGAGTGGTGTAACGGCCACGCCGCCGTCCGGTTAAAAGCCCGGTCAGGTCTGATGAATCGGTACCGGCACGCACCCCCGGTGCTCCGCCAGGAACCGGTATTGAGAAATACGGGCTTAACTGAGCTGTTACTCTGGCCCGCAGGAGACGCCGAGGGGTTCGCCTCGGCTGGCAGCTGGAACAGCACGGCCGTTCGGCATGCATTCATCCAAAAAGTAAGAGAGAGTCCCGGTGTTTTATTCATTCGGAGTTCACGCCAGGCTTTCCGGGGGCGTAACTCTGTGCCATTACGGGAAATTAACGATGATTTTTCTAGTGATAGTGAACACCGTTTCAATTCTGAGATCTGCTCTGTTAATTTGGCACTGCAGTAGTTGTATGGATACAGTAATTATATTGACAATGATATCCACATATCTGGTTTTGGTGCTATAATACACTTTTATATTGCCACCAAATTGACACGCACCCCTTATCTTGATGCTGAGCTTTGAGAGGGGGCAGAACATGGAATATCTGTGCACCTTATGTGCATAATATCATGCGTAAGTGGCCCTTTATTTATGTAGGCTAAATTAAATGACTTATGTAGCGTAATAAGTAATCTCTTAGGCTTTCACACCTCAGTGAACATGTCATTTTGTAGTTGATTGTAAATAAACACTTATGTACATGATTATTTGTTTCTGAAGAGTTGATCTGACACTGACATTTCTGCCATATATTAGCTTCTGTTAGGATAAGTGATCTGTGTGTGGCTCCTCCCTGGAATTAATTCTCACATTCCAGTATATCTGAAGCGAAAATAAATGAATATGCAGGAATATGTTTAATAGATATGTCCTTAGGTTTTGTTTGTTTGCATGTCTTGCTTTCTGGAGGTTATGATCTTTTTACAAAAATGCAATTATATCATGTCACTTTGCAAGCTCGAAAAGAACTGATTTTGAGTAGTATTTCTGTCTCACAGTAGATAAGACTATAACAACTGCTCTCTTCCGATAGGTTTACCTTATTTTGGCGGCTCAACTTCTCGTCACAGTCTCCATTGTGGCAGTTTTCACATTTGTGTAAGTGGGTAAACAATAATGGTGTCCGAGTTGGACCTGAATCTAATCATGATGTCTACAGTGCAAGCATTTTGCATCATCAACTTGGTAATGGTGTTTGTAGATGTTTTTCTAAAAATACTTTTTTTTAATTGTCTGGGAGTTGAAGTTAGTAGCTCTCTTGTGTGTTCAAAGACATTTTGTATATTCATTGCATGCTGTAATCATTTGTTTTACTGAATGTGTCTGGGTCAAATGAATGATGTAGGGTTAATGTAGTGGAAAATGTATGCGTGTTTTTTTTTTTTTCCTGTGCAGGGAACCAGTTCGCCTGTTTGTGGTCAGAAACCCAGGCGTGTATTGGGCGTCATAGTAAGAACTCTCACCTGCTTGTATTGCATGATCACTTGGTTTGACATTCTGTAAATTTGGTTGGGCCATTTAACATAAGTTCTTCAACTATCCTTTTTACCTGACCTACAGAATTAACCGTGTTAACGAGCTGTGCAAACGAAGCATCTGAATGAAGTTGTCCCTGTAGCCTAAATTAATAGATGTGTGCAGCGCTCCTTGTTAAAGTGGCAGAAAAACATGATTGAGTTCACGACCGTTCAATGACTGTTTTCAGAGGAAAATAAAACTTCATTCAAAATAGACATTTGTTCAATTCTGAGTGCTCACCGACTGTCGGCTGTAATTGCTTGTTTTTCTCCAGCGCTGTGTACTTGGTGTGCTACATTGTACTGGCCTGCTTTGAAGGACCAAGGTGAGCTTTAATCCAAATCTTATCTCCCCTGCCACTGAACAATAGTAATGCTGCTTTCAAGGTCAAAACAGAGCGTTTTCTTATAGTGCTAAATCACTTCCTCTATTTTTAGGAGACGCTTTCCATCAAATCTGATATTCCTTGCAGTTCTCGTAAGTCGAGGTCCCTGACTGCCTCTTTGTGAATTAGAGAAAGTGGGAGTTTTGTGGTGTACTGAAAGTGATGAATTTATTTGTTTACTTAATTGTGACAAGATGGTTTCCTGTTAATAATAGCTGTTGGTTTCACTGCGATAATTGTGAAACTTCAAGCTGACATTTCCCTTTCTTTCCTCATAAGACACTGGCCATGTCCTACATGACAGGAACAATATCGAGGTTTGTCCAATGTTATTGTTGTTTCAGACCGTGCAACCCAGGAAGTAATTTATTAAACAGTTAACCATTTTTCAGTCCATAATAAAATACAAAATTATTAATAGATCTACAATTACTGTTTCATGCAGTTTTTGGTATGTGAGCAGGCAAGTCATTTAATCATCACATTCTGTTGTTTTTTAGTTATTATGACACAAAAGCAGTGTTTCTGGCTCTTGGAATCACACTGATAGTGTGCATCATAGTCACTGTCTTCTGCTTTCAGACCAAGGTAAGAATTTTAATTTTTTTTTTTTAAAGTAAAATAAATAAATAATTGCAATAATAAATGCATAATTAGGTGCATAATCTTGAAGGATGTGCATTTTTTTCCACGGTTGAAAACACCTCACCCGCAACGTTGCATTTACAGTCTTTGTGGAAAAGCACTTTGCCATGCAAATCTTAATTAAGTCTTATAGACTGACTAAGCAGATTCAGATGGTGTTCTAAATGCAAGTGCACCTCAGGCTATTTCAGGTAATAAATCAGATTAACATACTGTACCCATCATAAGTCTTGATAGAAGATCAACAAAGCAGACATAAAGGTGGCTTGAAATAAATCTGCTCAATGACTCCACTTCTCCCATTTGATAGATTTGAAGAACACCACCAAGGGGGAGCCTCTGTTTTGGGGATCAGTTATTATTATTGTCACATATTATCTAGTAATAATATTAATATATTAACATATTGTTTTTCCTCATTTAAGGAATTTGCATGCAAACTAGGCCGATATATGCAGTGCACGGCCAGACTGCAGTGTACGTGCTAATATATTACAGCTGAAATTGCTTATAAGAAAAGATAAAATGGCCCATAATTATTTATTATACTATATTTAATTGCAGAGCAAAATGTTAAAATTACTGCTATGGCATAAACCAATAGTTGTTTTTAATACTGTCCATTTTTATGTGCACATGATGCATAGTCAGCCAGCTACCAATTAAAACGCGTCTAACAATATGTATTCTCGGTGATATGGACAAAGGTAGGTTCGTTCTTGTTTTGTCACCTTTCATCAATGTGTGTGATGTAATCCCACTCTCGTAAGAGAGAGAGGGATCATGGACAGGGTTCTAGCTCTTCCTCCTCTTCTGCAGGAGATGGTACATTATTGTTATTGTTATTATTATTATTATTATTGGTGTTGTTATTGGTGCTGTTTTTATCATCGTTGTTATTACTAATTATTATTGTTGTTATTGTTATTATTATTGTTATTATTATTTGTGTTGTAATTATTGTTATTATTATTATTATTATTATTATTATTAGTAGTAGTATTGGTGTTTATAGGGGTACTGTCAGTTATTGACTGGGGTATGTGTCCATTCTCAGGTGGATTTTACTAAATGCAGAGGTCTTTTCTGTGTCCTCGCTATGGTCTTCGTAGTCACAGGAATAATCTCCATCATTGTGCTCTCATTTCATTATGTAAGTATTCCTGGCCAGTGTCAAAATGTCCAAAAGTCATATGGTGTCTATTTCCTGACTCTTCATGGCTGAATTTATTTGACTAAAATATGGCCTTATAAAAATTATTTGAATTTATATTTCCAAACAAATCATTCCCATTACAGCCAGTAGGCCCCAAAGTATTATTGGTGGAAAAGAGAAACAAGGATTGCTGGCTGTCCTTGTGATGCGTCACGAGGAGGTGGTGAGGGGAGCAGGGCTGGAGCGTTAGTTTGCTGATGAGCTCAGCTGTGAGTTGGAGGAGTGAGTTCTGTTGCAGTACTGTAGTGGCCCTTTGAATATAAGCCATCAGAAATTGTGACCAGTTTAACAGCTGGTTCTCACTGGGCTAAAGTAAGCCTGCAGTGGATTCATAACGGGGGCATTGAATATGGTTTCAGAAGGGCAGTGAGAATACACATGGATTCACTTTCATGACTATTTGCCTTGAATAAGGTGCACAGCAAGTACTTATACTTATAGCAAATATAGCACTGAACTTTGAAACAGGCCGGAGTGACTCCTTTCAGTTTTGTTTATCAGTTGATTCTAATTTTGTATTGAAGTTGAATCTTAAGGCTTGTCCTTACACTCACAGGTCCCGTGGCTCGATATGCTTTTGGCAGCCGTAGGCACCATTGTTTTCACCTTGGTGAGTCGCTCTGAATATTCCCTCGTGTGTGGTGCCGCTGCAGGTTAAAGGGGTACTGACCTTTCGGTGTCTTTTATTTTTAGTTCTTCGCCCTCCACACCCAGCTTCTGATAGGAAACCGCAAGCACTCCATTAGCCCAGAGGAGTACGTCTTTGCTGCACTTTCCATCTACCTCGACGTCGTCCAGATCTTTCTGTTCCTCCTGCAGATCATTTCGGTGTCTTCGAGCAATGACTGAAGTACAGACGCGTTCGTTTTATTTATTCGTGTTTATTCGGATGTTTCTCTAAAGTGTGTTCGTGATATTGAGGAAATATGCTCTGGATGTGCTTGGCAAGATCCAGCTTCTGATCCTGCCAGGATAACTATTGATCAGTGGAAAACAATTTTATTACTTCTTACTGGAGAGATGATTTATTTATCTTGATATCCAAATTGGAAAGTGATGCGTGTGTGTTTATGTGTGTGAGAGTGCGTATGTATGTATAATTATATACAGTTGCAAGAAAAGGTTTGTGAACTCTTTGGAATTACCTGGATTTCTGTATTAACTGCTTAAATGTGCTCTGATCTTCATCTATCACAATAATAGACTAACAAAATCTGCTTAAGGTTATAATATACTTCTTCATGTCAATACTGAATGGATGATTTAAACATTCACAGTTGAGGCTGGAAACAATGTGTGAACCTCGAGGCTAATGGCCAGAAGCTAATTGGAGTCAGGTGCTCAAATCAGTGAGTTTGGAGGTGTGGATTGGAGGTGCCTTGCCCTTTAAAAAGGTACACAAAGTTTGGTTACTGACAGAGTTTGTATATATAGTGCCCTTCATATGTACATTTTCAGAAATGTAGTTTCTAAATTAAGAAAGTCAAGAAAGTGAAATGCTAATTGTTTTGTTCTGTACTGTACTGTTTTATTGTGGTGCATGTTCAGCTTGCAGTGCCTGATCTGTTGCCCTATCGTAATTTTATTAAATAATTAAATTTTAAATGGCTTTCATTTAAAGGCGGGAATATGTATAGTGATTAAATATTTGGTCATGACCTTTTTTTTAATTGTAATTCTTCATGCATGTAGTTATAGAAAGTAGTGAGAAGCTTATTTCAGGCTATTTATTTCAAAGAGATATCATATGATTTCATTGTGACCTTTCAAGATATCGTTACATACAAAATTAGAAACATTGACCTGGTCCAGCATATATAAATATTACTCTCTTAAATTAAAATAAAACCACCTTGCTATCAAATTTACATGTTAGAGGTTTAAAGAAATGGGAACATAAAAACATGAGCAAGGAGCACCTGTTCTTTGTACAGAAATAAAAGCTTTACGTTTACCTAACCTTTAGCCTTCCTAAGCGGAGTGCGTTTAAAACGTGTGCAAGCAATTAGCCCCGCAGTGTTATTATGGATAATTAAAAAGTCTTAAATGTTTCATTCCTGTTAGTAATTTGAAAAATGCCTGGAGAAAGGACAGCGAGAAAGTCACTCTTTCAGTTTAAGTGGGCAAATTGTTGGCATGCCAGAAAATAATGGGAAAAATGAGGCTTCATGAAATCCAAAGATTATCAACGGCGACTCAGCAATCTGAATTCATCAGTGTTCTACTGTGGAGTACTATGAAATAAGTCTATGTATTAACTTCTGTGTTAGTTTATAGCAGAACGTGGTGGCTCCTCCCACATTCTGTCCATGGTGCCATTCTCTCGCACCATCAGCAGGAACTGATATGTGGTCAATCGTTTGGGTCGCTCCCTCCTGTTGCAACTCGGCTGCCCCCGAGCTCTTCAGGTCCAGCGTTTGTCAGGTTGATGTAGCCCGGAAAGAGAAAACAATTATTCCATTTGGGTACAATTGCCAGCCAATTACTGGGCCAACTGAATCAGAACCGTATAGCAATGAGGAGTAATGGAAACAGCGTGTTCGCTTCAAGTAATGAACCAGTCATTGGATGACTTTTTCCCAATTATTGTCTTCTTGTTAATTAGCCCTTCCTCCAAAATCAATTTCAAGATTCCATTTCCTTCAGGTACAACTTTATTACAACATTTTTCTTTGGGCCAGATTCATGGTCGTCTGCAATTTAAGAGTGAAATTAAGTCTGAAATTTACATTTAGCACACAACAACATTACTGTTCCCTTAGAAATTGGACAAATAATGAATTAGTTCTTTCACCAATTGTTGGAATTGTAGTCATAGAAGCCTAGTCAAATTGCATAAACTGAGAATTATAACTCAGGTTGCACTTCACAAACATTCAGTCCGGCTAAGTCAAAGGGGCACTCCACCAAAAAAATATGTTGTTAATAGTGTAACAACATATTTTTTTGGTGGAGTGCCCCTTTGACTTAGCCGAACTGAATTTTCATGAAGTGCAACTTGAGTTATAATTCTCAGTTTATGCAATTTGACTTGGCTTCTGTGACTACAATTCCCACAATTCTCCATGTGCTGAATGCATCCCTGAACACCAACCCAAAACACATCAGTGTCTGAGTCACTCAGTCTTCTGTACACTGGCTTTTTCCATTTTCATTTTAAACTGCGTATCTAACCATGTGAAAATACTAGTTTTGAATTCATACAAATTCCCCAAATGTGAGCATGTTATCATTTAGTCTCTCCCTGGATCTAAATATTAACTAGTTCCTTGTGTGTCTTTAAGTTATGACCAAGCAGTATTAGCGGTTTTACATGAGGAAAGTTAGGAACAACATTGCAACGATACAAACACAATGATTCTTTAACCACACAGGGCATGTGGGTAATGTAGTCTGAATCTTTGCTCCCAGTCATTCTCAAAGAAACGTGAAGCCACTATGTCATTTTCTCCCTGTGCGCTTCCTTTTAATAATTCACATTGTCGTTTTGGTTATAGGCAAGACCTTCCTCAGGTTACCTGTCAGGAAATCAGACACTGCCGTTTAGCTGTCGCCGTACCCGTTTGCATTCAAATTACACACAAACCAGATTATTCAATCCATTAAGTGGCTCAGTGCGAGAGTCTAGCAAAAAAAAAAAACTGCACAATTCAAATGATCCTAAAAATATAAATTGGTTACATGTACATTTCAGGAATTTAGCAGATGCTGTTATCCAGAGTGACAACTTATGTTTATATAGAATCCATTAATTAGGCGGATGTTTTAATGAATAATTTAGGTCAAGTTTCTCACGGCCACAAGAGCAGTGCAACACCTGGGAATCAAACCTACAACCTTGCAACCTAAGTTGTAAGTTCAGTTGCCCAACAATTACGCTACACTGCTGCCCTAAGCACTATATTCTATATTCACCTTTGGAAATGGAATAACTACTTTTCCGCCTTGTGTAAATCCATATACACACTATGCAGCACTTTTGCTTTGCACGCATGCATTCTGTTCGCGCGCATTCCTGTCGAGAGTTCATTGGCTGACCAGCCCTAGAAATTAGCGTGGTTAAGTAAGGTCGCTTAGTGCCTGTATTTCCCATTCCTCGCTTGTTCAGCCGTGAGATGCAAATGCCCCGCACACAGGATGCTAGTCCACGGGGGGACTGATGCGTACGCTTTAAAGGGCACCTAGGAGCACAATCGCCACTTCGCCTGGCTTTTTACGTTTGACATTAGCATCAAGTTGGTAATGATAGGCTTGCTGGAAGTTTGGCCTGGGAGACTACGGGGGCCATTTTAATCTCCTCTTTCTCCCGGCAGCCAATAAGCGCAAATGCTACGCCTTTAATAAGACACCCGCTCGTGCCCCTCTGCGAATTCCGTCTCTCCCGCATCCCTACCTCCTCCTGGTCCCTCCCGTGGAGAGCGCCTCCTCCTCGCGCCCCGCAGCACGGCGAGGAGGTGAACGCCCGAGCTCGTCTTCTGCACCCGCGTCTCGTCACGCAGTCCGGTTTAAACGCAAACACTGTCCGAAGACGGAGGACGGAGTGTAGCACAGTGGGTAAGGAACTGGGCTTGTAACCGAAAGGTCGCAGGTTCGATTCCCGGGTAGGACACTGCCGTTGTAGCCTTGAGCAAGGTACTTAACCGAAATTGCTTCAGTATATATCCAGCTGTATAAATGGATACAATGTAAAAAATGCTATGTAAAAGTTGTGTAAGTCGCTCTGGATAAGAGCGTCTGCTAAATGCCTGTAATGTAAAGAAGACTGTCCGTTTCACTCGCGATTTCAAACACCCAGAGACTGCACTTTTGTGTACAGTAGAAAGAGACCAACTGCACACAGTGAAAACAGACTTCATTCTTTGTGTGTCCAACACAGAATTCTTAAAATAGTATGTTTCTGGAGAAACAATACAAAAATGCTATCATTGAATCGTCACCATACACTTTACAAAGAGTGACTGACAAGACAAATGACATTTACCTCACTGTCAATTGTCAGCCTGTTGCCACTTGAATTTAGGCCATTTGCCAGTTTGGTCCCAGTTGTCATGTCATGATTTCTTCGATGTAACACAGTTTTTTTTATTATTACAATAGACTGACAAGACATGTTGGGAATACAAGCAGCTTAACTGGTGAAATATTTACTTGATGTCAGTTTTTATAAAAAAGAAAAAATAACCAAGGGAAAGTAACAACCAATGAAACGCAGGCTCTTTACATAAACACACAAACACGCAGCTGAATCTGAAATACTTTTATTCCCCTGCTGATTTTTTTTTTCCAAATTAGTAAAAAAAAAAAGACCAACAACTATTGCTATGGGATGATTTGTAGAATATTTGTCCTTAATTAAACAACCAAATCCCTGTAGTGAGACACAAATAATCAAGTGCAGGATGCCTAAAAGCACATAGGTACCTACAACAAAAGATCATTATTACACATGGGTCTGCATCACCTCAGATTATGGCCCTTATCTTGCAGTTCTCATTTTTTCCCCTTCAATAGATTCCCTGTAAACCTTTAATAATATATTACTCATTACACCAACTTCCTAAGTCAGACTTATATTATCTTTATTTTCCGTCTAAGGTTAGAGGGTTTAATGTTTGTGGATGAGTGTGGCACTTGAGCTTTCTTGGCTGTGAGGACGATCGTTAATTTCCCAGGCAGCAGCTGCGACCTCACGGGGTGAGGCGTTTGGGGTCGCGGGGGAACATGGACGTCTGGCGCACGTTGTGGAGCCCCAGGTACAGCATGGTCACTCGCTCCAGTCCTGGAAGAGAGGGCTCGGGTCATCAGGGCTTCCCCCGCACGTGACTCCACGGGGGTCCATCTTTAGCACCAACGTCAGTGCGACTGTTCAATGCTCTAAGTACAGGGTGGTGTGGACTGCAGACCCAAGGCTAGGGAGCTGTTAATGCTGTACATTCAGAGCTAAGAGTCTCACGCTTCTCTAATTAACCGTGCATTTTAGTATGGTTTCTAAAAAGTAAGGACACCCGAATGAAGGTATGTAATGCTGAATCATTGGTTAATAATAGCTTTCAAACAAAATGCACATTTTAACGTGAGGTGCGTGACTTTCTCTAACTACATTTACTGCCTGAAAGGCATTGAGACAGAATTCAAAATTAATGAACATTACTCTCAAAAGGACTATTGCTTGAAGGAATAATTAGGATGATTTTACCAGGCTATTCTGTGTGAGGAGTTCCCCCATTCCCTTACTACCCCGGTTTTTATTTACTTTATTTCTGTAAATATGAACTACAGGGAGAGATGCCTTACCTATGCCACCGCCGCCGTGAGGTGGGGCTCCGTAGCGGAAGGAGTCGATGTACGCCTTGATTTTCTCCAGGTCTGACAGAGACACAGAGGTCACATGGTCACACCTTGCATTCCGAGCCCCTTCAAAACGCCTTCCCAAGTCTCCACATTCCCCTTGTTCCACAATGCCAGCTACCCCAATTTGCAACAGCCTTGCTTTTAATCTGAGCAGAATCTCCCAGCATTCCCTATCTCTAGCAGTAAGTAGTATCTATGGGAGTAGTAGGTGGTTGCCCGTGGTTACCGATGCTGTGGTGAGCAGCCCTCTCGGTGAGCAGCTGGGCGTCGTGGATCCTCTGAGCCCCCGACAGGATCTCCTCCCCCCTCATGAACATGTCGTACGAGTTGGAGTACCTCTGGAGAAAGGGAGCCAAGCGAAGGGAGGCGGTCACGTCAGAGACGGGGACACAGTGGTCACGTGACACGAGGTAGGCGGGGCACGTGGTGAGGCGCACTTACGGGGTTGATGGGGTCTGGCATGGTGTAGAACGGCCTCACCGCCAGGGGGTACTTGTCCAGCACATAGAAGTCGGTGTCATACTGAGGGGTAGGACCAGAGATTTTTTAAGGGCCTGACCATCCTCATTATCATTACACTGTGCAGAACTGGCTTTAATACACTGTGCATGCTAAGACACGGTCACTTTGTTTTTAAATTTCTGCTATCTGCCATATACTTCACAAAGGTCCTAATCATAGAAAAGATCTAAGCACCGATTACCTTTTCCTTGACAAGGCGACCAAGGAGCTTTTCATTGGGTGTGCTGCATTAAAAGAAAAAGCAACATCACTTAGGAACTGACAAACCTCACATTTAAATTAAATCCAGAGTCATTTGCATAGCTCACACTCTTTTACATACAAACCATTTGCACAACCTTGAAACTGGAACTACAACCTCTGACTTAGAAGTACAGCTCCGAAACCACGATGACACCATTTTGCACACAGGCGGGTGGCCAAAAAAGTGGAGGCACTTGAGTGAGTGCGTGCGTCACAAAGTACACTGAAATAAAGTGCTTCCACACAGGTCTGCTTCCCGAGTCAATTTGCCCATTACCATCCCAGCATGCTCTTGGCTGTACAGAACGGCCTGGTCGCGGCTGTAATTACGGCTAGCCTGGCCAGGAGACCAGCCATGCTGAAAGAGGCGTGGCTGTTCAGGCTCGTTTGTCAGGAGCGTCAGTGAAGACTCTGAAGATGCTCCACGGCGTGTAGGGTGATGACAGCACGGAACTGGGGGGGGGGAGGACGTCATCGGCAAGAAGCAACCTCCTGGATCACGACGTCCGTGCATCAGCCTGAGCTGCGAGGCTAAAGGTGAGCGACTCTAAATCATCTGCCTGCTAATTTCAGCCCAGGGTGTGAGCTAGACCATCTGTGGAGAACTCTACAGAGCAGGACTACACAAAAACAACTTATTACGTGCTAATGCACTTGTGTGAGTGCAAAAGAGTGCAGGGCTAGCCAGCAGTGGTGAAATGTGAGGTTGGGGGGTGCATTTTTCTGCCATAGTTTTGAGTGTGCTCATCCCCCTTGGAAAGCAAGGCCAAGGCTATGTCTACTTAACGATTGAGCGACCAACCTTTATCCCATCCCATCCGTCACAACACTTCTTTCCATGTCACCAGACCTGAACCCAACTGAGAATTCTGGGAGATTCTGGAATGACGTTTGAGTTCTCCACTTCCAACAAGGCAGGATTTAACGGGCTTTCTTGTGATGGAATCGTTCTGCAGAATTGCTGATGCCAGCAGACTATGTCTCACTGCACGTGGCAGCATGTGGTAACCCGCTGCTCTGTTAAGTGACTTCATGGCGTTTCAACCTTCATGGTCACTCCCTCTATGAAGCGATTTATGTATATTACATACAGACAAACATACAAATCATTTCTCATGGAAATGAATCAGAGAATCATAGGACAGCATGTAGCACAGTGGGTAAGGAACTGGGCTTGTAACCGAAAGGTCGCAGGTTCGATTCCCGGGTGGGACACTGCCGTTGTACCCTTGAGCAAGGTACTTAACCGAAATTGCTTCAGTATATATCCAGCTGTATACAAATGGATACAATGTAAAATGCTATGTAAAAGGTGTGTAAGTCGCTCTGGATAAGAGCGTCTGCTAAATGCCTGTAATGTAATGTAATTTCTAATTAGGACATGCAGAATTCAGAAGCAAATTCAGTGTGAGATTGACGCCCTCCTGACCTGAGGTCGTCCTCGTCGCCCATCTCCACCCCGGCCTCCCTCAGCATGGCCACGCCCTCGGTGAACTCCAGCCTCAGGGTGGGCTCCAGGAACTTGAAGGGCTCGCTGGGGTACTGCTTATTCACCGTCTGGATCTCCGTCTGAAACCTACGACCACAAAGTCAAAGTTTAGGCCCCCAGAAATATGCTCAGGGTTACCTTTATTCAAACACAACTCCGTCAGCAGGGCTCTGCCTCATAACAAACCCTGTTTAGTGCTGCGTGTAGCTACCTGTTGAGGCAAAGGTCAGTACCATCGAGAGATTGGTAGTCACAGTCCACAGCCAGAGTGTCGCTGAGAACTAGAGTACTCTTCCGCTGTTATGAAGTCACCGTTATTGTTACAGTTTGTTACATTTGTTTCTCTTGCTGTTGAATAAGATTGTAAGTACAGCTGACTATAACATACTCCCCTGGCTGTACTTGGTCTCTTTGTGATGTCACGTAGACTCTCAGTCACAGTCAAAGTCAAAGAGTAACAGACAATAGCTACAGTCCTACTCCAGAGTATTTTTTCCAAAAGAGAATTTTGAGTTTCTTGTCAATGAAAATTAACTCAAAATTCCTGAGAACAAAAAAAAATTGCATTTAACTACAGGACAAATGAATCCAGGACAGTCATTGATTTTTCCTGCTGCCAAACATACAGTGATCCTTTTCCGCCACAAGATGGCAGTAGAACAATGTAAAATACACTATTTGAGTGTTACTGACCAAAAAAAAAAATTTCATTTTCACTTTTCAGCCAGGTAGGACTTGAGTATTACCTGTCTCTCAGCCCTTTAAAGATCTGGACCATGGTTTCAGTGATGGATTCGATCACTTCGTGGTAATGGTAGTCGAACGCCATCTCAATATCCAGACCTACAAACTCGGTCAGGTGCCGATGTGTGTTGGAGTCTTCTGCCCTGAACACTGAAAGAGAGGGAACCAGTTTCTCAGAAAGTTCAAAATGTTAGTTCTTGAGAGGTTAAAGCGAAGCTGCACATAAGTCATTTGTGTATTTCAAATTTTTGGCTATAACTATCTACAGTATGGTATAAGCCCCCTTCTTATCACTTTAATGATAAGTGGATAATAATTATGGAAGCTACACACTCAACAGCTAAGTTTAAAAATAAAAAATAAAAAACTTTTAAAAAATTGTTTTCCAAATGCCACCTAAATGTTCAAATAAAATTATTACTGTTGAGGGAAGAATTAGGCCAGCTACTCTGTACACAGTAATAACAACAATGATGAACCATATATAAGGAAACTAGGGGAAAGGTAATAAGCACTAATGAAGTTCTGCAAATGGCTGAAAAAGCCTAACAGGCAGGGATCTTACTATGCAGGGGCGGTACTCTGTAAGACCGGAGATGAATGTGTCCGACTAAGGCATAAAATAAAGGAGGAAAATGGGATTTGGACAGCTCATAATCACGCACTGGAAACGGATACTTGTTCTGTCATGACCTCGCAAGAAGAGGGCGCTGTTGAGTCATTTTTTTTCAAAAAGATTAAAACCAGGCAATTAGATTTGCGTCTCCCTCCAATTCTGCACTCAAAGGGATTTCCCATCACAAATTTCAGGGGCTTTTGGTGAAGTTGTTGGTTTTCTAACAATCACAATTGACTAACCAAGAGTTAAATTATTTGTTTTTCATGTCTATGGGGGATTTCTTTTTGGGGGGGGGGGGGGGGGGGGGGTTATTCTTTCCTTGTAGTATTTCAGCGAACCGGAACAATGCTCCGAGATCCGACCAGCGCTCCAATACCGCCGCCAGGACAGGAGGGGGCGCTGTTGAGACGGGCGCGGGCCTCACCTGGACCCACGCAGAAGACCTTGTCGAAATCCGCGCAGATGCACATCTGCTTGTAGAGCTGAGGAGACTGGGCCAGGTAGGCGCTGGTTTTGAAGTAGGACACGGTGAAGACGTTGGCCCCCCCTTCACTGGCCGCTGTGGACGAGAAGCAGCCCAAGTTATTACCATGGGGGGGTGTAACCAGATTTAGAGCGAGAGAATTACATTTACAGCACATACATCTTCCGCAGCAGGGGCTGAGGGGGTTTCCTTGACACCCGTTCCTTTCTCAGACATCGTTCAGCATCCTTTTGTTTTCTGTTCTGTTTTTACAACTCCGGGTATCCCCGTGTGACTTCCACAGAATATGTGATAATCAACTCTGACAGCTGGGGCCTTGGTGCATGGCCTGGGTACTGTAGAGAAATGTCGAGCGGGGGGGGGGGCTAAAAATAACCGCTGAAAATAACCGGCCTTACCAGAAATGATTTTAGGGGTCTGTATCTCCACGAAGCCCTTGTTGGTGAGGGTCTCTCTGAAGAGCTGGCAGACCCCCGACTGCAGGCGGAAGATGGCCTGGCTGGTCGTCGTCTGTGGAAGGGGCGAGCGCACACACACCCGTAACGTCACCGCACACGTTGCACAACGCACCCAGAGGACCACAGGCAAAAACAAAAAATACCGTCCGACGCGCTAATTAACGCTACAGTCTAGACCTGTCAGTGTGCTCGAGGCTGAGAAACGCAAATTTCTAAAGATTTAGCGAGACGCTTATTCTCACCTTTTATGTCTGCACGAGGTTTCAAGTAAGAAGCAGTCATTATACTAATCTGAAAATTGATACATTGCACAAATGCATTTATGTCACACAATGGTAGTTTCTGATGTTTTTACTCAAACCCTAATGCAGACCAAAATCTATTCTTTTTTAATCAAATATTTCCATGGAAATGAAGCGAAATTGCTGTATCACAATTTTGTGCTCATTAAGTATCTTAATAAATTACAAATGTTAACTTATTGAGGCAGTACACAAGAGTTTCAATTATAATGGAAAAATATTTTTGTTGGGAGAATAGTTAACAGGAATGTTTTATAAGAGCAAAACCCATTTGTAAACAGGGAATTTCCCAGTTTAGGAAAAGGAAAAGTGTGAAGTGCTCAAGTGCCACACTGAAGTTTTTTGGAGGTAACTTAAGCAAATTATCAAGCATAAACATTTCAGTCCACAAGACAGGTGCACTTTCATGCACTTTCTCATACAAAGCTCTCTCATCTTCAGTGCGTAGGCTGTTTTTCAGTTTTGTTTTTTTGTTTTTACAGTTTTTCCCCTCAGGCCATTCTGAAAAATAAAGGAGAAGGCAGAATCTCCATTTTCATTAATCTGATGATTATTTCTATGGACTATTTCACAGTTCTGTCATCCAGCATGGGTGTAACCATTCTGCCAGGATAAAACAGTGCCTGCACTGAATCCATAAACACTGAATAACTCAACCGCGCTGTGCGTTGACATCACATAGTCAGCTCAGATAAAGCACTTAATAATCACGGCAGAATCGTCAGTCAGCGCGTCAACATCTGCAGCTGTTTTAAAACCGGCGTCCTGGTAAATAAGCTTTTATAACCGACCGCATATAAAATCAATAAAATCTCCAGACCGTTTGAGTACTGCCATCTGATATACTCCTGCCCTAGTCACAATACCAATATATAAAAATGCTGTATAAAAAAATAAATAAAAATAAAAAATTGCTGGGAAAAAGCTATAACTTTGCCTGCGGTCAGTCAGCCGTTCGGGCTTTTTAGGACTGAATCCTTGAGCCCGAACACAATGGAAATGTCATTCCGCTTTAGTATCGCATTATCTGTGTCGCAAGATGAAGACAAAAACACCAATTTTGGTAACTGCGCGGTGAATCTGCGCCCTGTAGACAGACGCCCCTTGCCTGCGAAAACCTGCGGGCAGGTTTAATGTTCGTTAAACACAATGGGGTGAAACGCGCCCGCCGAACTCGGTCCGCTGAGAAAGAGACGCTGTCTGGAAGCCCGTGTTCGTATTAGAGGCGGGAGAAACGAGGACGGGAAACTTTTTGCTTTTGCGCTGTAACGGCGCTAATTAGCGACCTCGGGATCAGATGCGTCGCGCGCTACCCGCTTCAAACGCAACGCGCACCTTCCCGTGATTTCCTCCCACGTGCTAAAGGGGAGACCAGCTTATTAACCTGTAGGCGCCAGCTCGAAAGGTGAGGCTAACGTATTCAAATCCTGGGTGGGGCACTGCCGTCATAAGGCGGGAGCTTGTCACTTAAGCTGAAAACATCTGGCTCAACAAGTGGACTGCGCCTAAAAAACAAACTAGTTGCCTCGCGAATAAGCCGCGCAAATAATATAAAAAGCGTGATTTTGCCTGTAGTGGCCAGAACACACTTACCCTCAGATCTATCACTCGGTTGTCCAGCCTGGTGTCTTGATTGACAGTCGCTCTTCCCTCCTGAGGTAGTTGAAACACGACATTATATTTTAACACGCAAGGAAAACCACACTGCCTTAATTAGATCCTACCACTTAAAGTTGTAAATTCACAGAAGTTACCTGAAAATCTCACAGCTTTCATGCAGGTGCAATGTTCAGATTCTGACTGAATGGATTCACAAGACAAAAAATAACTATAGAGATGTTTAAAGCACAAAAATGGGGACTGAATGTATTTTTGAAATAAGATTATCACAAATCCAGAGTGCTGGATGTTTGAGTAAAGTGCTAAATTGTCTCAAATATTCCCCCTTTGACACCTGATGGTCACAGATGGGCAAGGCTCCACGCATTGCTCCACGCAAGAATGCCCTTGCGCTCTTGCATGCACATGCACACGCACACGCACACACACCAGTGGCAGGTGCGATAACTGAAAAACAGGACAATTCCCCACTGAAAACACCTGGTCCACACTTGCAGCTGAGAAGGGCTCACATCTCGGTGACAAACATCCCCGAGAGGATGCTGGGAGAATTTTTTGTCTGTGACAGTCTTTGATGGGATGTTATCGCGGTCATGCTGTACATGTCCTATTTGTAACAGATTACTGTAGCGAAGTCTAACAGATGTGGCCTCAGGACGTAACAGTGACTCCACCATTGTAGATATCTCACAGGGCCGAACATAGCTGTCCTATTACAAAAAACAGATTGTGTGCCTGTGCGACCAAAAAAAAAAGGGCTGCAACATTACATAAGGAACACCTGCAGTTATGACTGTTTCAGAGTCTAAGCTATATTGGGAACATGAAAGGGAGCAAGGGCATCGGGGTGTGTGGGAGGGGTACTGGGAGTGAGTGGGAGGAGCATCGGGTGTGAGTGGGAGGGGCACCGGAGGGGAACGCGGGTCAGTGTGACAGACTTGGCACAGCCTTGGCCTGCCGTGCTGGCAGTGAAATGGTGTGCGTTCATGTTAAAACGTTAGCGCTCCGCACCTCGTCCCCCTCTCCTTCTGGGCGGACCGCGTCCTCCAGCTGCAGGGGCAGACGAGGCTCTGCCTGGCTGATCACAAAAATCTGAGAAAGAGAGGGGGGGGGGGGCATCTTTAAACGCATTTCCCAACTGAGAACCCAAACAACAACAAGCGTCCGTACAGCGTTCGCTGTGAACACGCTCTCTCTCAATGTGCTCACTTGAGCATTTCGCCTAAAGGGACAGCACTGAACAACTGAAATTCTGTATCAAGGGGAATTATCACTCAAATAACAATTGTTTCATTTTTAGACTCATGGTTCATAATTATCAACATTTATGTCCGCACCCTTTCGATGTGCAGCTCCACGTCCTGCTGGGAACAGCTCTCGATCTTCTGCTCCACCTTCCTGACCACGCCCTCCACGTCCACGATGCTCTCCTTGGGGATGCTGGGGAAAGCAACAAAGCAAGGTGACAAACCCCAAAGACAAAAAAACCCAGAATCCCACAGGGATGAACCATCCACAGTCTTCTGCAGGTCCGCAATTGCACGTCCACTGCCGTGGGAAAAATGAGATAAATATACACTGCGTAAGAAGGTGAGGAAGCATAATGAAGAGAACAGGCCATTTTACCGACCTAGGCTCCCGACTATCCAATTAAACATTCAAGAATGTCTTCGGAAATGGATAGTCAGGCTGAGCTTTCCTACATAGGATTTCATTTAGTATCTGAACTACCGTTAACCTCACAATCCCTGAGACCCATCTTGTAAAATAACTTGAATCTCTAAGCTTTGCTTGCCTTGATTTAACAGCACTGCATCGGGCATTGCTACACCGCTGACATTTTGTAGACTGTCCCTAAGATATGGCATAGTCAAATGGAGAGGGGGTTCTGTCGAAAAGCAAAGAGCTGACTTTCGCATCTTTGAACCACATCCTGAAATTACCACAGTTATCGGGCGAGGAACAGCGCATCATTGATCATATCTGCTGGGAAAGTTCTCACATTGTGGCCAGGGTGTTGTGCAACTCTGGCTACAATGAGTGTCTCATCCTGCACTTTTTATATGTTTACAACTCCTTGTTTCTCTTCACGCTACTGTAGATCAACAGATCATGATTATGAAGACAAACCACAGTCTTTCGCAATCTATTGATGCGCTTGACTACCAAACATATACACACAGGTTCGTAGTCAAATGTGCATTTTGCAAGACTGCTTGCTAAATTGCTCCCTTTAATGGTGAGTTTGACCCATGTGTTCCAGCTCCCCCTGTTCTGGGGTCTCCACGGAAACCTGGTGGAGCCCTGGAGGCTCTTCCACACTGTCGGCTGGGCTGCAGGCTCAGGTGAGCTCGCCCGATCGCTCCTGTGTGTGAAGTAGCGCATGTGGTCAGTGTGGAGTAAGTGCGGAGTGTGTGGAGTAAGTGTGGAGTGTGTTGAGTAAGTTTGGAGTGTGTAGAGTAAGTGCGGAGTGTGTAGAGTAAGTTTGGAGTGTGTAGAGTAAGTGTGGAGTGTGTAGAGTAAGTGTGGAGTGTGTAGAGTAGGTGTGGTATGTAGAGTGGTCAGCCTGCTGAGAAAAGTAGTCAGCTAGAGAAATTATTCAGATGACTTCATATCGAATTAATTAGCAAACCTTGAATATGTACTGTATGCAAAACATCTCAAAAAGGTAAAAAAATGTAGTGATTGCTCTAATCTAAAAGTAGGCCACCAAACAGGTCTGTAGTCAACCATTTAGCTGACAGCTGGTGCTTGGGGAACTCCTGGCATGTGTTTACGCATGTCTATAAAAATGCGTTTATGAGAGAGAATTTGTTTTGTCGTTCAGGTTTGTTTGGGAGTAAACACTCGTGGATATGAGTGCGCTTGCGCGACTCACAAACACCGTCGCATACTGTAAACACTCTCGCGCATACGCGCACACACACACACACAAATGGAAGCAGCTCACTTCACTCTTATTAAAGCTGACAGAAATATGGAAGGGGGGGATTTCCTTTAGCAAATAGCTAACTCTCAGCGCCGGTTCACGCGCTGCAGGGCATGCCATCCAAAAAAAAAAAAAAAAGAAAAAAAGAGCTCAAATGTTCTCGGTAAAATAAAACCCGTTCAGCTGATGCAGAATGCGGAGCTTAAAAAAAAAGAGTAGGAGAATAAAGAATAGCGCCAAATGAGCAACACTGGGAAATGTATAACGGGGGCGGCGGTGTAGTATAATGGGCGAGGAGCTGGTCATTTAACCTGAAGGTCATGGGTTCAATTGCCGGGTAGGACACTGCCGCTGTACCCTTGAGCAAGGTACTTAACCTGCATTGCTTCAGTATATATCCAGCTGTATACATGGATGCAATGTAAATGCTGAGTAGAATGCTGTGTAAGTCGCTCTGGATAAGAGTGTCTGCTAAATGCCTGTGATGCAATGGATGAAGTTAAACGTAGGCCAAGTGATCAGCCTGGACACTGGGCAAACACAGCTCTCTCCATGATGAGCTCTGCCAGGCAGGAGTGTTAGAAATAATATACTGACAGAGCTCACTCTACACCCCACCAGGTTGTCTACTGATATTCTGAACGGCTCTCCGCAGGAAAGTACCTGAAATACTTTTTTTTTTTTTTTTCCCTAACTTGCGACTGTAAACAACTTTGCCAGCACATTCTGCAGACCGCAGCGGTTGTTGCCACAGAGTGCGCAGTGCCGCTGACGTTATTCAAAGTGTGAAGTTTCGGCGTCTGTTCGCTGGGTAACTGACACTGGGGGCGGTGGATCCATTCCGCACGTGTAGCCCGTGGTTCTGCGATTTCTAGACGCTCACCTATAAAGAAACCCATGGTGCAGCACCTGAACTCGAGTAGAATGACTGGCTGGTTTCGCTGCTCGCTGCTGACCTCATAAACAAACAGGTTGCATCATCGTGCACGAAGCGTCGAGCGGCAACCATTCAGGGTCAATTCTTCTGCTTTTATTTATCTGGTCCCTCGTCCGTCTGTCTTTGTGGACAGTTCACAGCATGTGCCGCAATAGCACACCGCTACTTACTTCTGGTGTGACAACCATGAAGCAAACCCTCTGGTTCTGGTTCGTATTGAAAAGTGCGCCTGTAACCAAAGGAAAATCTGCGGCCGAGCTTCGTCGCACAGCCATGAAAGCGCGCTGTGCTTTTCACTCCGCTTCAGGCAACTTCCAGAATTCACTTTCCCCGTGCTTAAAGACCGTGCTGTAATATCGAGTCTGTGCCTGCGTCGTGTCAGCATTGCGCCGCGACTCTTCCGAGAGAGGTCGCGGAAAAGGGCGGGCCGAGGTGCGAGCCGCGTTCTCCCTGACCTCGGCTCGACGAGAGGGCAGCTTCCTCAAATCGGCTGGGCCGCCCAAAGTCACGCGGGGAAACACCCAGCGCCCCACACCCTTGCGCGACCCGGCCGCAGAGATCTCACGAATGGCGGAGCGCTTAAACCAGACAAATTACTGCTGCCCGCATCCACGTGACCTTTCGCTAGCGGCCATTATCTTTACACGCGACTTCCCCTTTCCCCGAGTCACAGGAGATGAAGGATACGGTGGCCCGTGTGCCGGCGGTGTGAATCTCTGCTTTGGAGGAAGGCTGACCGGTGGAGTCCGTAAGTGTTAGGACAGTGATATAATTTTGTTGTTTTGGCTCTGCGCCACAGCACATTGGATTTGAAATGAAACGACTGTGAGGTTAAAGAGCAGAAACTGTCAGCTCCAATTTGAAGTCGTTCATATTGGGTGATCCATGTTACAGCTCTTCTTACACACATTCCTCCCATTTTAGAAGACCAAAGTAATTGGACAATTGGCTGCTTGGCGGTGTGCCGTCGTATCATTAGTTGGCTGCAGTACAGGCCTGGCAGAGCATCGGCACGGAAGACACCCAGTGTGATGCACTACACGGCCAAAAGCATGTGGACACCAACATCCAACATCTCATCCTAAATTACGGGCATTAATATGGAGTTAGTCCACCCTTTGCTGCTATAAACAACCTCCACTCTTCTGGGAGGACTTTATACATGATTTTGGAGCATTGCTGCAGGGATTTGCTTCCATTCAGCCAGAAGAGCATTAGTGAGACTGAGCACTGATTGAGTGAATAGGTGTTGATTTCAAAGGTGTTGGATGGGGTTGAGGTCAGGGCTCTGTGCAGGCTAGTCAAGTTCTTCCACACTGTTCTCAGCGAAACCATTTCTATATAGACCTCGCTGTGTGCCCATGGGGACTGTTATGATGAAACAGAAAAGGGCCTTCCCCCAAACTGTTGGGGAAGCACAGAATAGTCCAGAATGTGTCTGTATGTTGTAGCATTAAAATTTGCTGGAACTAAAGGGCCTAGCCCAAGAGGTGCCCAGATACATTTGATCATATAGTGTATCTATGGGTTGCAGACTGCAGGCAGTTATCAAATGCAATGGACTTGCAACAGGGTACTAAATATGGTGACTATTTAAAGATTGTTAATTTGTCCAATTACTTTCGGCCCCTTAATTTAAGGAGACTACGTATAAAAAAGTGCTGTAATTCCTACACAGATCACCTGATATGTAAATACCCTCAAATTAAAGCTGACAGTCTGTACTTTAAGGGTTTAATTTCAAATCCACTGTGCTGGAGTACAGAGCCACACACTATGTTGCACTGCGCTGCATGTATATGCGATGCAAACCCAGTGCTGTGTATCTGGCATAAATTTTACTCTACAATGTGGCAGACGGTTACAGAAACGCCCCCGGCGCATTTGGCTCTTGTGAGACAGCGTTATCTTCCTTTTTTGACGCACAGACCCCCTCAAGTTAAAATCCACCCCCTCGGTAATGACAAGTCAATGAGCTCTTAAGCGCTCCTCTGCGTGAGCCACATCTGCTGTTTATTTTCTTAACAGGAACAGCTCCATTACGGAGGGCGCTGCGTCCCCCCCCGGGTGGGAAAACGGCGCTTTTGTCCCGCGGAATGAAAAACGACGACGGGGTCGGCGCGAATGTGTGAAAATGGGGCCCCGCTCGCCAGGACCCGGCTTTTTCCCACCATTGTTCGCCGGGGGGGGGGCCGGCAGGAAGCGCGGTCGCTTACTCACTTGGCGGCGAACTTGACCATCTGCTTGCTCGCACGGTCGCCGACCGCGACCAGGCCCTGCACGTTGAACTGCTGCTGACGCAGGACCAGAAAGCACTGCTTCCCTGGAACAACAACAAGCAAGACACCTGTTACGCCTGCTCCTGAGAGTCATCGCACCGAGCTGATACACACACACACAAACACAATCACGTGCGCACACACACACACTGCAAAGTCTTGTAATGAGTCTTTTTTTTTTTTCTTCCCTCAAGTACAGCGTATTAGCTTGTTTTAAGTAACTGTACTTGACAAGTGAAATTTTCTAACCCCACTGGCAAATCTTGAACATTGGCAATATAATCATCTTATTTAGCAAAAGAAAAGTTACAGAAATAGGTCTAAAAATATAAGACTAACACTGCTGAGACTAATTTTTTGGTTTTTCCAGTACACACAGAAACACTGAAGCACACACACTTAAACACAAACATACACACAATTACTCCCACGCACTATTCAAAATTAGCACGCGCCCATGCTAGCGCTGAGTGACACACACACTCAATGTGCGCTAGGCACTTCAGCGGAGCTGGCACTTTCCTTGCCCCCCCACCGGGCCCTGGGCCAAGGCTTCCGGCAGGTTCCGTTAAAGCCGCGCGGCTCGGGGGGGCGGCCAAAAGCCCGCGACCGCGACTCGGCCAGCGCGTGAATCACGGCACTCCGCCGTCCCTCAAGGACATCCTCCACCGTACAGCTGAGCGACTGAATGGAGCTGCAGGAAATCACCCCCTGACACGGAAGCTGTCTCGGGAAGGAAGCCATTGTGATAGGGTCGCAATCGGAATGGTTTAATCATTAGCATTATTTTTAGCGCCCGAAAAACAAGCAAGGCCTACGTGCCCACTCGAGTAGCTTCGGGGCGCGCAGCGAGGCTCTGCGGCTTCGCCGAACGGCCCGATTACGAGATCAAAACCGACGACCTTCGCCCGTCGCCTGAACCGAGCCCGGGGTCCGGCTTTTTTTCGGCCGACGGCGACGCAAGCTGTCGGGGCTACGGTTTTTCTTAAGCGCGGTGGAAAGGCGCTGACGGGCTGACGGTAATTTCACGAGGGAGGCGGCGCTAGCAGGCACGGCTAAAGGGCGAGGGTTCGACGAGCCGAAACGGTGTCGGGGCGACACGTGACAGGCGAGCGGGGCCTCGTCTCGACGCGCGCGAGAACGCGGGGCTTCGCACCGGCAGGCTGTCTCCCCCCCACCCCCCCCCCACCCCATGCTGTTCAGTCTTCCCTTCCCCTGGAGTGGCCCTGCAGAGAGAGCCAAGGCAAGCTGCCAGCCCTCGCACTCTGAGAGACAGTAATGGCTGGGAGAGGGTTCTGGATGAGCGTCTCGTCTGGGCGTTTCCGTTTAGCTGAGACGGGACGCTCTGGGACAGTTGGCTGTGCCGAGAGGATGCGGCCTGGCTCGTTGAGGAGGCTATGAGGACTCACCTTTGGCCCTGCTGGTGTGAACTCTGGCGCGCACCCAGATCAGCTGGTCCGCCTTTTTCGGGGTCAGGTCCTGGACACGGACCAACACCCTGTCTGTCTCAAAGAGAGGAAGCGTTGTTTTTCAAACTGGCGCATCAACGAGCTCATCATCAGTACTGTGTGCTGTCATCTCGCAGGGGGGAAAATATACACAAGGCTCTCTGAGCAGCCATTAGTCCTCTCATTCTGTGGAGAGGCCTTTTCCCAGCACCGCGGATTGTGCTGGCATTAGTTTCAACTGAGCTTTTAATTAGCTCGTTGTGAGGACGCTGTTAAGCGAATCTGGATCTTGGCATCGCTGGACAGGTTTTTTTTTCTTCTTTGTACTAAGAAACATGTCATTTGGAGAGTGTTTGTGCCAGCAGAAAAGTATCCAGCGTATTAATATTAAGTGGTTGTTTGAAAGTTATCTTTAAGGGCCTAGGGTAATTAAGAATAACTATGCTCATAGAGACACAAGACCATTTAAGGGGAAGTGTCACTGCTTGCCAAGGCTTCAGTGTGGTACAAAAACCACGCAAGGGAGCGAAATATTTTATTTTATTTTTTTAACGTTGCTATGGAATTTCTTTAGCTGTGGCATCTTATTGGTTTGGCAAACTGTTAAATGTGTTAAGTCTCACAATCACTGCTTCCTGTGGCGAATACAAGAATGACTTAAGACTGTGTAGCACAGTCAATACTGAAAGTGCAAATGTGTTCTCGCTTTGAGCCACAGCAGGTGCAGTTAATCAAAAAGCCATCCAGCTGAAAATGTGTACACGGCCTAATTTCACTCTAGCCTGCGGAGGTGATTGTGTTACGCACTGACAGGAGCTTAACTTTACTATCAGTGCTACTACCAGTGTGAGGTTAGGAAATCTCATTCACCCTAAAGGGGCCAGTTACCCATTTGGTCTGTCTCGTTATTTCTGTCTGGAAAATGTGAGCCTTTCATTCTGTGGCACTCGAGCACAATTAGCAGACAGGCCCCGGTGTCAGTGTGGGAGGCTGGTGGAATAGAACCCATTCAGACCATCGCAAACAATTATCCACGTCTCCCTACGGGAGCTTTTAAACACAATTGTGAGAGGAATTGTGTTTGTGAGCAAGTCCTCACATGGCGAAGATATAATTGATGCGTCCTACGGCTTTTCGACTAAAGCATTACGTGGACAGTAATGCGTTTTAGGATTTCTCAGAAATGCCTTGGATTCAAATACAAGGACCATAAGAGCAGAACTGACCCAGTTTCTCTCTGGACTGGACCATTAGTGGAACACCATACCGGTCCTTGGCAAAATCCTGCATGAATGGAAAAGAAAGTTAAGCTGTGTGCACCATAGCTTTTGGAAGTGTGCAGAGTCCAACTATGTAAACGTTCCACAGACCGTTCCATTCAGGAAAGGAATATGTTTGGGTTACTGTAGCAAAGCTATTTAGTCAGATAGGACAAGCTGAGATTGCATTTAGGCCTTGTTTACATGAAACAAATCTATAATCTAGATAAACAGGCTAATCTAGATCCATGCAGCAAGTCTGTAAATACAACTGTAATTAACACTAGCTTGAGCATTCTCTTAAACCTGAGAGACCTGCTCAGGGCAAATGATTAACAAAGCACTCCCTCCCCAGAGATGAGACAGATGGATACAAAAAAAACCCCACAGTGGTGGAGGTTGTGCATCTGGAGGGATGGGAACGGTTCTACGAAACTAGTAGGCATTTGAAGACTAAGTATCGGAAAACCAGGAAGGGGGGGGGGGAGAGGTCAAATGTCAAAGGTCAACGGTGTGTTCCGCTTGCTTGAGGATGCGTGATGGAGAACCCGTACCTCCTCATCTGCACCGGGCTGCTCAGCTGCCTGGAAGCAAAATGAGAGAAAAGCTCAGTGAAACAACTCAATGAGGGCCACAAGACTTTAAAAAGCGGTTTTGTGCAGAAGTTATGAAGAGGAAATCTACGCGAGTAGCAACATTTATTCTACTAATCAACAAAGAATCTGTGCCACTGCTACATTCCATAAATGCTGCAGCTACTGGCAGCTTCACGGACACTTTCTGGCCTCACAGGGTGAAGGCGCTCCTCAAACCCAACCAGTCTGGCGACATCCTGGACTGGCTAAGCTGCCGTTCTGCGCTAAAAGATGCCACTCTTCGGAAACTCCATATTCATATCATTCAATATAACATATAGCTACACCTAACTGGAGAGCGAAATCAGTGTTTAGTTTGGTGGAAAAAGTCAAAGCCTTCAAAAAAAAGAATACGCATTGTATAAATAAATGACTTACAAAATCATGTCTGTATTGTTTTCGCTGGACCTTTTTAATGTCAGTCAGGTATTACAGTAAATTATCGCAAAACAGACTTTAACGGGAACAGAGGGGAGGCCAATACAACAGAGTTCGCATAACGCGTTAAATAAAATTAAGATACGCCTTGCAACTGACCCAATTTAAAAATGTAACTGTGCTCATTTGAACGCGTTCAACAAACCGTTACGCTCAATTTCACAGGGCAGTGAACGTGGAAAATCATTCACATGGGGCACGCGAGGGGGTGGGGGTGATGTTCCACCGGTCAAGCAGTCCCAGCTTGCATTACGAACGCAAGTACAAACGAACTGCAAGTAGCCTATTAGTGTACTTGAAGACACAGGTGGAGGTTTCCTTTTGCCTTCAATTTGCTTTGTGAAATACGCTACCATATTTTTATCATGTCTACTAGCTACTCAGTGTTATACCTCAAACCTGCAGGGCAGTGGTCTCATGCATACTGCCTGAAAGAATGCATTTGATATTGGTTATTGCTGGACATTATTCTTTGCCTTTCCTGCTATTTAGGAGATAACCAAACTGCACTGGTGCTAGGACTTCATATACAGCAGAAAAGTCGGATGCCATTTAAACAGGAGCAGTTTCATCGCCCAATTATCATGGGCTGTTTCCACAACCCGGGGCGTGAGGGAACGAAATGGAGCATATGGTCTGTGCTCACTCCTAGTTCTGGAACAGCATCAAATCTTCATACTTTTTAGCTGGGTAGTGATATTTACTTGAACTCTTTACACAGTAAGGATGTAATACATCTACAATGCTTGAATATAGTAGGCCCATTCACAAAATCAGAAAAAAAACTGTCAAGAAGTGCTGGGCCAACCCTCATTTTGTTGTGAATTAGTTTGTATTTGTTTTATGACACAGATAACCAGTGAAAATATAGGCCCATATGTAACACTGACAGGCCATAGCCTAATATGTAACATAAAATGACTTCTAACAATGTAAAATATCACAGTGGACTTTTCTTTTCACCCAATTATCTTAGTTTATGTTGCTGATTTTCAGCAAAAACAGGTCGTTGTTTTGGATGACAAAAACAGATCACAAGCACAGGAATCCTGAAACAATGCACATCCTTCATCTGTAAACACTAAGCGTTTCCCTCCCCCATCGGTGTCAGCAGCTGCGCAGGGTGTGAGTGGGGTGGGGGGGGGGGGGGGGGGGGTGTCCGACACACTGACCAGCTTGGCCTGCTTCTCAGCCTTCTTGGCCGCTTTCTCCGCCTCCTTCTGCTGCTTCTTCAGCCCTTTCTTCGACTGGGCCTGCTGGTCCTCCTCTGCCTCCGCACTGAAACAGGAAGCCCCCCCCCATAAAACAAAACGCTTATCCGACTAAACTTCCAGGTCTGTTTCTCACGCTTCCTTCAGGAAGTTTTTAACCTGTGGGAAAATTAATTCTGTCCCTCACCCAGCCTTCGCCAGCGTTTCAAGTCGGCCTTACCTTTTAATCCCATTGTTCTCGCAAGATTCAAACAAACAAAAAGAGTGCTGGAGCTCGATGGCTGACACTCAAGTGTCCAGCCATGTCAGGGAGATTAAAGTTGTACACTCAAAACAGATGTGTTAAAAAAAAACACATAACGTGTCAACACAACCCCATGTCTGGTTAAGGACAACACATTGTGAGTTACTTTTAACAGTCTTGTGTTAAAAGGTCTCCCTTTGTAACGCATCAATTTGTAGATTTGTAACTCAAAGATAGTAACTCAAAATGTGTTGCACCTTAAAACATCCTTTTTGAGAGTGAGTCAAGCAAGTACAGGCTGCTGTCTCTAGGAGAGTATACAAATACTAATTTTGTAGGTAATAGGATCAAAACTGATTAAGATACAAATACATAATGATTTATTACCACTTAAAGTAAAATGCAAATGTCTTGCCCCAGACTTCTGCTCTGTTAATATCATTAGGGCTCAGATTGTGTTATCTGAAAACCACTGGTTGCTGTTGCTTGTTCCTTTTAAATGAAGCTTGTTGCTGTTGCAACCTGCTTAATATTTCAGATTTTGCCATCTGCATAATTATTAGCAACATGAATTAAGAACAAGGACTCTACATCTAGGCATAGGTCACATGCTTCACATTCCAAAGGCTGCTTCGGCAGGCCGTTTGGAAACATGTTTATCAGCATTCACTGACGCACTGCACTTTGCCTTCCTTAATCACTTCAGGTCCTTACAAACCGCCATAAAGAACGACAAGTAGCACCACGCAGGAGTCAGCCAAGGCCTCGCTCAGGCCGCACAACCAGTGAAGAAAACGACAGGACCGTTTTCAGCAACAGCATGCGCAACCTCCTGAAAGCTGCTTCAGCAGTTGCTATCTCAGTTTGTAGTGCTTGTCATGCTGTGAGTGACTGGCGAGCATTGTTGAGAGCAAAGACCATTCAGTTAATCGCACAACTGCTCAAGCTGCTCCAGTATCCCATGGCCCTCGAGTGACTAATCGCCAATGCTGGCATGGCCTCCTTCTGAAAGGAGGAAGGAGGAAGTCTGGGAAAAACTAAAATGAAACAAAAAAAACCCCACAAACACAGATCCAGGACCTGCAGGCAAGAGGATGGCAAAGTAACAATGGCCACAGCACCAGTGTTAGTTTCCATTGGAAGTGAACTGTCAGCTTTGCATTCTTGTTTGGTTTTGGAGGCCTATGCACATTTGTCTTATGTCTTTTCTAAAGTATGATACTGTTGAATGTCACATAGCCCTTCAGTGTGTTGCAGGCACTGTAACAGGCACTGAGGACAGCTGGTGTCAAGAGCATGCTTTACACACACACACACACTCACACACACTGCTTTGACAGTTTGTGACATTTGTTACAAACTGTCAAAGCAGAGTCGGGGCCCTAAGCAGATATTGCTGCATTAAATATTTGACTTAAGGGATGAAGTAATATTCAGCACCATCTGAGCCCAGAGGCCATGCAATAATGATTTCTGAGTGATTAGTTTCAGAAACAAATTCTAATTTCAATAATTATCTCTTGATTTTAAACAGCAGATCCCCCCCAACCCCCAAAGTGAAACTCGCACCACAGGATCGGATTTCCTCTCAGTCAGACCTAGAGGCTTGAACCTTTTTCACTAACACACATGTGCATGCAAGTACTGGGTTTAATTCAAAGTAAATCAACTTTGCATCATCATCATCAGAAAGAGAAAATGTAAACATTGTTTCTACCCAAGAATGTGCGTTTCAGTAGTAATGGTCGGATGAACAAACAAATACCCAATGTTACATAAACATATATAAAGACAAAACGTTGGTTTTTTTGGCAAAGAAACCACATGCAACGGGATGAATGCTAAAACAGGATTTTTTACACAGCTACAGACAGTCTGCAAAGCTATGGGCACACTTATGGGCTATAGCAACAACATTGCAATAAAAGCGAACCTGGCTAGCCAACTAACATTACAGACGTTTAACAAGGCAACCGGCTAGCTGTAAGCTAAAAAGTAAACCAAATGTTAGCATGCTAATTTCTGCACATGACATCAATCCGCTCTTTGAGGTTAGCATACTATTACATCAACAACACACGTAAATCGGTTAACTAGCAAATCTCATTTAGCTAGCTACCTAACGTTAGCTAACTTGCTAGCGTTACGTTATTCATTGATAGCAAGCAAACTTACGATGATGCAATAAAGTGCAAGAAATAGTACAGCTAGCTAGCTAGCTAGCTTACAAACGAGACAAATTAAAAGTAATCCAAAACAAATCTTACCCTTTGATTTCTTCATTAGTCATAGCTACAAAATATTCGCTTTAGCTGTTACACTATAAAAATATCAAATATATGACTATTAAATTTCTAAATGCTTCACGAATAACTTCTTCCACTACCTCTCTTGCTGCAGGAGCATGAGGGAAAGAAAGAAGGTGGAAGGAATTGTTTATTTGGTACACAACGGAACAACGTCCTGTATATTCCTGTAGAAACAGATACTCAGACACTACGTTCCTATGTGGTTGAACATAGTACAAACTGGGGAAAAGGAAAAAAGAAGAAATGTGAGAAAGGTAGGTCAGCCGTGAATTCAGGATAAAATAAGCCTTACCTAAATTATATGTAATTATATGAAATGGATACCGCTAGTGTTGATTATTGTGATTACGGTTAAACAATAATGATCATTGCCATTCAGTATTATTTTGAGTTAATCTGTGCTGGCTGTGAGGAATTTAAGAAACCAAAGAAACAAAAGTATAGAAACATTTCACAGGATTTGTGACCGTGGGGATTTTCAAAACTGCAACTTTTTAGGTTAGCACCCTCAGTTATGTACATATTGAGTGTCATGCGTTAAAAATAAGCAGTGATAGTAACAACTAGCTACAGCTGGACTCAGTTTTGTAATTTCTTTAACCAGGCCCCAACAATGTGATTGAGGTGCAAACACTCGAAAGTGAGGTCGACTAAGAGTGAAATGGCCACGGTCCAATGGTTAACAGACAAGAAGGACACAGTCTTGAAAACTTGAGCTTGCAAGGCAACCAAGGGACCTGGAACAGGTAAGAGGAGGGCACACACACCATTCACTCTCACAATCATACATATGGGCAATTTAGAGTCTCCAGTTCACCTACCTGCATGTCTTTGGACTGTGGGAGGAAGCGGGGAGAACATGCAAACTCCACCCAGAAAGGTCCATTGTGCCGCCCTTAGGTTGTTCAGTGACTTTCTCAAATTATTAATTTCCCATTTCATTGATTTCCTCCATTTTTAGTGCCGTTTTTTTGGGCAGCTTTGGATGACAGCTGTCAACTTTAAGTTATGCTAGCCTTTTGTGTTATTTGTACACACTTTAACAAAATTGCCAAATGCTGAGAAAAACGAAGCGCAAGAACGTATAGTGTACAGATTCTGGAATACATCATACAACATTCACATCTCTGTCAGTTGCAATCGGATCTGACGGCCTTTGTCAACCATGTTGATGAGCCGGCGCTCCTTTCTGCATTACGGTATCGAAAGCATTAATTTTGCCTGTCCAATCATTAAGCTACCTAGCTAACTAGACTAGTCTAGGTACTCATGCAAAGTGGAATGTAGTTTAACATTATGCTTGGGAATTAAAGCAATTCAAGTGGCACCCCAGTGAGTGTATCTGTGTGTTGTCCTATGCCATATACAACAATAATAATAATGATAACATTTCACCAACCTCTGTGGGAGTGTTATAGCCTGTTTTTATTGCTGTCTAGACCTTTGCAATAGCTCACAGACTGACTTAATAAGACCTGCTTGTCTTTGTTCATCTGCAGCCATGACAATATTTATGCATTTATTTCCCTGGGTCCACCAAAAATAATCAAAAAGTTTCACTTTTATCTTCCTGTAATGTATCTTATTTGGGGAGTGAATAAAACTTGATTGTGTCATATTGTGGATACAAAAGAAATTGTGATACACTTTAGCCAATAATGCTCCAAACCTGTTTTATTTTTTTTTCACGTAGCCAACTTCTGAGCTGTGATCACAAATTACAATGTCAGGAAAATAAGTGGACTACACAAACACTCTTTCTTATCTTGGTGTGAAAAAAGCTTATACCAAACTGGGAAAGAGTACTGAAAGGTTAAATAAATGTTTGGTTTGATATAGATGCTCCTGTTTGGGATCTGGCTTTACTTTAGCAACTTGGAGTGTGTAGCATTACTCTCAGGAGCTGTTGAAGCAGGAAACTGCCTTACTGGTCACTTCCTGTACTAAACAATGCAAACCTTAATAGGAATTCAGACCTTTTGTGTTACTGAGGGCCCCATCTCACAATACCGCCTTAAACACTTTTAAATTATCATTATTTTGTAAGACCCCTTTGCCAAAGCTCAACTTGGGTAAATGTCCTCATAATAATAAGCTTACAAACTAATTCAGTCAATGCTGTTGTGGTGAAGCCAACAGATTCTTCAGTTAGATGGTAATGCTGATTGCTAATGGACACAAACATTAGTTATTTCCTGTCTTGCTGATATCTTTAGCTTCCAACCTCTCACAACAAGATAGAAAAGCACACTGGGAAGTATAATCTGATGAAAAACAGGTTTTCAACATACAAAAATGCCAAGTTACTCACACATACAAAGCACTGTCTATTAGTCATTAATTCAAACTGGCAAAATATAGGTCTGTCATTAAAAGTATTGAAATCAAAATCACGCCAAGTTACAAGAAATGATATTAGCAATCTTACCTCACACAAATCAAATAAGCTGTATTCCAAAGCAATGCTACTCAGTGTTTCCTAAAGTGCTTTGTATGTGTGAGTAACTTGGCATTTTTGTATGTTCAAAACATGTTTTTTATCAGATCATATAGGGCAACCAAATTTGGCTGGTGAGTTTCTTTTCCTAATCACTCGGTTAAGAAAACTTACCCAGATTTGCCTGACAGTGGCACTATAGGAAGGAGCTATTTGTTGGGCAGTAACTTTTATACCGTTTGGTCTACCATCAAAATGTTTTTTTTTCCCTCAAATTCTCTGACTCATAACAAACAAATCTGCCTCAAAGACCCTTGAAGTCCACCATACTGGGTTTTTACAATTTTGCATATTTTAAAAAAGCTTAAAATGCTTCTTCTCCTACAAAAATTGACCAATTTGTACGAAATGTGGTGTACACCCTCTGTAAACCAACATCCATTAAAATCTGTATCAATGAACAGCCAGTAAAACTTGATGTAGGTTTGGCGCATCACAAAATTGCTAATAACATTTAAGCGCAAATTCGGGTCATCATGAAACTGGATACATGTCTGGCATGTCAAACCAAAGAAGCATGGGCAGTTTTGTTTCAAGTTGTGCTATTGCAGGGGCAATATGAAAACAGCCATAATTCATGAACCAAATAATTTCAAATTTTGTAGGCAGTGTATTGGCCAAAGGTTCAGACAGACCCTACATGAACCTTCAAAAAGGACATGGCTGACATCAGCCAATCAAGATTCTGGACACATTAAATGGACTTAACGAGGTCCAATCATCTTCACATTTGCTACATATGTGCTTCTTGTCACCACATACTAGCATGCAAAACTTGGTGAGAATTGGCCAATATGGGGTTCTACAGTAATTCATCAAACGTTTAAGTATTTCAGCAATATCATTTTTCTCTCTGTTTGTCCAATCTGCTTGAAATATGATACAAAAGTGCTCCCTCCAAAAAGTGCTGTCTCCACTCTTGTCGCAGCCTGCAAAATTTCCTGAAAATCAGCCAATAGGAGGTGCTAAAGTAAAAAAAAAAAAAAAAAAAGAGTATGCATCAAAACACTCGGCTGCAGTCAGATTTTTTATCCTGGCTTATGACACAAATGCTTATAAATCCCAAAGGATTTCACATAGTCCTACGCAATGAAAATAATTACACAATATGATGGCAACACATTTAACCAAACTTTCAAGGATGTCCAATGTTGATGTCTCAGATCAACACAATTACCTTTTGAAATGCACTATCAGGGCACTATAAACTGGCAGTTTAATTGGCTTAATGTTTGCTGTGTGCTTGGACCCCATGTATTTCTGCTTGCAGCTATGTTTTTAGCATTGTTGTTGTTTCATAGTGCCGTATGTGAAAATAATGTTCATGAGGCACAGATGAGCTGTGTATATTTGGGAAGGGAGTGTTGGGTAATGAGTAAGAAACTGCTATTGTAGCCTAAAGGTTGCTGGGTAGTACACTGCTGTTGTATCCCCGATGTACTTAACCTGCATTGCGTGAATGTATATCCAGCTGTAAATGGATGCAATGTAAATGCTATGTTAAAAGTTGTGTTAGTCGCTCTGAATAAGAACGTCTGCTAAATGTCTATAATGTAATGTAATGGGAAGTCACTTCATAATCACGTCTCCTATATATGCCATTAGTACACAAAGTTTAGATTGTCTTATGGCTTGCCATTTAATGATAAACATACAAATAATGATAGCTTATTGAAGGCATTGAATTTATAGAGTAGTAAATCAGAGGCAGGGATCGGTTAAACAGTCTTTTACAGCGAGGAACTTATTGGATTTTAGACTTGATGCCATGGTATATCCAGGCCTGAAGAAATTGATTTCAGACTGTTTTTATGTATTCCTTGTAAAATGATGCATTGTACTGGATAACCACGTCAAATGATGTAGCCTACCATTGGTGTGTAATCGATTGTGATGACTTCATATATAAATGATCGGGTTGATCCATTTGAGTTCTCTTCTAGTCATGCCCTAAAGAAGCCTTGTGGTCGAAACCGGTTGCCATTTTTGTGCCGTTTTTAATTCACTTGCAATAGTGAAGTTTTTTTTTTTATACCAATTTCTTCTTCATGAGAGCCTTATTCTTCAAGCGCACCTTGTAGCACCAGGAGTTCACTTATTTATCACTTGTTAAGCACATGTTGCGTCTATCTTTTCTTTTTTGTCTTTGTGTTCGGGTGTGTTCATACCAGCCATATGAAACTTTGTTAAATTGACCTCCCCTTGGCTATAGCAAGGCTACTTCCGATGCAATGTCTGTTGGTTTGCACTTGTGTTGTGCTGTATTCGAGAGGATAACAGGATAGTTTCTGTACAGTAGGCAGTGGTACCAATTGGCTGGGCAATCTCAAGACTGGCAGTCAGAAAAATATCTCTCAGAATAGGGTTGGGGTTTTTCCCGGAAGGAAACCAGTCTGATTAGATAAGCGTATACATTGCACATTCAAAGATTTTATAATCTTGGTGGGAAAATATCAGCATCGAGTGTCTTTTACATGCAAATCATACTAAATGTTTCTAGGGTCTTCAGACAAAGTCATTAAATTGGATTGGTTCTGGGATCAAAGCATCTGGTCCTACTGTAAGAGTACAGCAGTGACCACTGCTGATTTCAATTGAGATTTAACGATAAGCATAAAAATTTGCACGGACATACCACTGAGCTTTTGTGCTACTGACAGTAGCCTCATGCTGCATTTCCAAATGAAAGCCACCTGGCCATTCCTCCTCTTTACAACCACTTACAGAAATACAATAGCAAGTGGAACACTGTAGTCCAATAGACACCATCTAAGCCTGATAAGTGTGTGACTTGACACCTTTTTAAGTCTAAAGAAATGCTAACGCTGCATTGTTTGGTAGTTGATCTGTATATTCATGTGACAACTGCAGTGGTGACGACTTGCTGGGCTTACCATCAAATGCACTGTTGATATTCATCAAAGATTTGACTTATTTCCTTGTGGCTATTAGAGATGAGCACATTCAGGTTGAGGGCAATGACATCAATCATATCGATATCAATCCCATTAGTATATAGATTAATTTAAGTTGTGATTTTTTTTCAGGGCTAGTGCAACAGCAAAAGAAAAAAAAATGCTGTTACCACAGCAACATGACAGAGGGCAGTGTGATTCCGTTTCTTTTCCAGCCACATAGTGACAGACACATGTGGTGAATATTGCATTCCTGCAGATAAAGCTGATTTAAAAAAAACAGACTGATGAACATGCTTGAAAACCTCTATGCCTTTTTTTCCCATGCCTGCTGCCTGTGCTTAAAAAGGTAGCATTGGTTTCATTGTGAGCTGTACGGAAGATGGGCTTTCCAGCCCGACAATGCATGTCTTTGGGGATCTGAATTGTGGTTAAACTTCTGTGCCTCAGTGCACCAAATGACTGTGAATGGCACAGTTGGCAAAGATGCTGGAAACATGGGGGAACCCCCTTTCGGGTCAAATCTGACGGTCACATTTCTATAGGGCAGCGTATAGATGAATCCTCGTTTTTTCGAGGGGAAAGGGGGGGAAAAAAAAACACTTGACACAATCATTAGGTTTGGATTTTATTCTGAATGTTTGAGTTGTAAAAGCAGACATTATGAAATGATTTGGGCACTCTTCTAAAACCTCTCCATCAAACATACTGGGTCAACTATTGTGTTAAAAAGTAACTGATTCTAAGTGAATAAGACAATCAAGTGCTAACATACAAAGTAGGGTAAACAACTAATTATTCACACGTGCCATAAAGTGGATATAAGACACTTTAATTAGACCACAGCTTTGAAGAAGTGTTGCCTGTTTGATCAACCACACTTGAACAGTACTTGATTTCCTTTGTTGACTTTTGCGGTGCTTGATTTAAAAAGTGGCCTTAGCTTGACATCCATACAGTATTTACAGATTTTACAAAAAGGACATGGCCAATCAATGGCCAACAGGCTCTGCCTGAACATTCCACATGTTCTTGGGTGAATGTTAAGAGATAGAAAATCTTAAATAAAAACAGACCAAAGAACAGAAATTAAAATTTAAAAAACAACAACTTTATAACAGAACTATTTACAGTTAAACGTGTTGGCTAGTCCCCCCCCCCCCCAATTTTGTACAAAGAAAGCTTAAGCCTCCCTAACAGAATTGCCCCCCCAAATAATAAGTCACTGTTAACTAGAGTGAAAGCTTGAAGACTCAGATTCTGTGGAGATTGATGAATGTCCACCTTTCTTTTTGGGAAGTATTTTCAAACTCGATCCCCTGCCGGTAGTCAATGCATTCCGTGCAGACTTCTTGAACTTAACTCCCAGGAAGGCGTAGAGGATTGGGTTTAGGCAGCAGTGGAAGTAGGCCAGGGCCTCGGTGATGGAGATCCAGGTCTGCAGACTCTGCTCCAGGGCACAGCTGTGGGGGACCACGTTCAGCATCATCAGGGTGTCCACGGATATGCCGGCGCAGTAGGGCAGCCAGCAGCTGAAGAAGCACACGATGAGGATGACCGTGGTCTTCAGCGCCTTGCGCTTCTGCTGACCCGTGGAGCCCCGGGACAGCTTGACGATGATGATGCAGTAGCAGATGAGGATGATCAGGCCCGGGATGACGAAGCCCACGAAGATGTGCTGGACCCGGAACGCAGCCATCCAGATGGAGCTGGTCTCCAGGGGGTATATGTGGATGCACATGGTCCTGGAGCCCGCCTCCTGCGTTTTTGCGAACACCAGATCCGGCACCGTGAGGAGGGTGGCAGGCAGCCACACGCCCACGTAGATCACCCTCTCCACCAGGAGTTTCCTGGGAGCCTGGCTGTTGGTGGCATGCACCACTGCTAAGTACCTGTCCAGGCTTATGAAGGCCAGAATCAGTACACTGCTGTACAAGTTGACCGTGTAGATCATGTGCACAGCCACACAGAGGAAACCTCCAAAATGCCAGCTGCTGGCGGCATCCACAGCCCAGAAGGGCAGAGTGAGGACAAACAGCAGATCTGCCACAGAAAGGTGAAGCCTATATTTGTCGGTCATAGTTCTCGACTTTTTTGGTAGCCCATCACCACAACTACCAGTCCATTGCCGACGATGCCCAAAACAAATATTATTCCAAACACCGTCGGTAGAAAGATCCTTTGAAATTCACTGTTGCGAGCTCGATCACAGGGTTCCTCCAAAAAGACCTCAAATTCTCCTGATCCAGATTCAGAGCTGTTGAACTCATCCTCAAACACGATGTGCTAAAAAGAAATTTAAAAAATGCAAATTAATTAAATGAAAAGCGAAGATGGATTTCGTTGCATAGCCCAGTTCACAAACCACCCGTAAAACGTAGGCGTCCGATTATATGAATGTATAGTAAATGATCCCTTGCCTAGACTTACAATGTCTAAAGAGAAATCACAACTTCAAAAAACGACCGAACGTTTTAATGATTTGTTGCTGCAATACTTGTTACAGAACGTAGGCTGTAGCTTTACATTGAACCGTTCTAGAAATATCATAAATAGCATAGGCCTGATACTAAGCAAAACTGAAATAAATTAAAAAATTGAATACATTAAACTTCCTTCACTACATCTTAAGCATACATAAATCTTTAAAAAAGTCAATTTAATCAAAGATATATTCACATAATTGTATTTTACACAACCTTTCAAAGGCATACTTACTTCAAAATAAGACATGATGTGGGCAAAGGAGTCTCTCCACTTTCGGGACAACTCTCTGCAAGTTTCTTGTGTGGACACCTAAGAAGTAACTGCAAGATTTTAAATACTTCAAGTTCCGTCGGGACCCCTCCCAAAGGAGGAGTTTGTTTACGTGTGAAGTGAGTGTTTTTGTATCATGGGCTACGCCACAGCTGGTGTTTCTTCCTAAATACGTTTTTCCTGTTTTTATTCTTTTTTTTTTTTTTAGATCAAGCGATTCTGGTAGCTAACTGAAAGTCAACAACTGTTATCTGCAAAGTATTTTCGAATTAAGTATGCGTTTTGTTTGTCTTATTTGAGTTTGCAAAACGTAGGGCATTAATGAGCGCACATCTGTACGTACCTCTTTCGATCTGATCACAAAATGAATACATATAGCCATACCCTCGTGACATTCCTTTTCCGTTCATGCAAGATAGTGATATGAATTTTGTGACTTTAGACATGGAATGCCATAGAACTGCGTAATCTTTCTAAATACAATTATGCACCTGGATTTGAATGAAACGGACCGCTTGGTTGGTCCTATACCTGCAGGAAACGCGTGTGAAAGGCTGCGCTATTTCCTTGTTCTATATAATCTATTTACGTTTCTAGTACCTTTTAAAGATGAGTTTTCCTGTTCTGGTAAATCATTTACGAGACGCAGACATTAAACAAACACATCATCCTCGTAGGCTGAATTTTAAACGATTCCTCGCACGACTGCATACGTGCTCAGTTGATTGGCCCTTAGTAATATTTACTGCTGGTACACGCCGTTTTATTTTTGTTTTGTCGGCTTCATATAACACGAAGCGCATCTGCACTATGTGTTTATATGTGTTTGTGCGTTAATATCTACTTTTCATGCATGATCAATTTTAAATTGGGTTTTCAAAGAGGAGCGACATCCACAGCTCCACAAGCCGGTGGCGAACCATGTTCTTTGTGCCGCATAGTACGAGAATGCGTACTGACTTAGTGGTGCTTAAAATATGCATAAGTGGTCCGGATAGAAGTGATTCGTGTACGTGCGATTTCATTTTGGGGGATGAACTTTAAAAGCACTGTCGTCATGCTCCATATCACCTCAAATGAGGAGTGATTATGACAAAAAGGATTACAGAACGCACTTGTGGTGGTTGTCGGTGTGATCTTGCGGTAGCCTACCGGTGCCTGTGTTCATTGCATTCCTCTAAATATTCACTATCTTAAACACTTTGTTTGTGAAGATAACCATTATTTTAACTCTCCTTCAAAAACAGAAATGCTATTGGCACTTTCTGTTAAAAATGCTCAAATATTGTGTTGCCAATATAATAGCCTATAATGGTTAGGACGTTTAGCTTATAATTCTGTGCTTGTGGATTTGATTCCAAGGTTGGCTGCAGCTTTTGTGACCCTTGAGCAAGGTCCTTAAATTTTACATTTAGGCATTTATGAGATCTCTTATCCAGAGCAACTTAGGGCTCACATAAATGCATACATACACATTTATGCAACAAATAGTGCAGAAACATAGCTAGTTGCAACCAATATTTGTCATTGCATAATCTTATTAGAAAACAAATAAAATAGGGGGTATGGTTTAAGATTTTAAATTTTAAAACTCATGTAAAGTATTTACATTAGGTGAGCCAAGGTGCTGTATAAATGTGTGTTTTTGTACCCCGTTGAGGGGATGTTGAACAGGAGTCCTTCTGCAGGTCAGAAACAATAGGAAGAGTCTTCACTATGTGGAGCCCAAAGCCTCCACTTGAAATGTAAGCCTGTGATATTGTAGTTCCCTCTCCCTTTGCAAGAGTGCAGAGATCCTAAGGGGCTGGATCTATTGAAAATGAGAGAAATTACGGTGCGTAGGAAAAGGTACTGGAGCGACTACCAAAAGGTAAAAATGCAGCTTTTATTTGTGCACAAGTGCAATGCCTAATTACACAGTTCTGTTTTGAAACACCTTATAAACTGGCATTGAGAGAGTTGCACTCAGTGTTGAATGCATCGTTTCTGAGTGGTTATGCATCCGTTAAAACATCCATTTTACGAGTCCCAAAGCATTTATTTCTAATTAGTTTACATTCAGGCTGAACCTCAATAGAAAATGTAGGACTGTTTACCTTACAAAGTTGCTTTTACCAGCTCATCACTCTGTAATCAGTAAAAGTAGTTTAATCTTCTAGTACCAGGCATTGAATTACAAACAGCTGTAGGATGGCATGCGCCTGCCTATTGTTTGTATAGATCACTTCAGAACACTTAATTTATCTGCCAAATACCCCACTCTTGTAGATGTAAATGAGATGAGAGGTATGCTCGGATGGTGACAGACCATTTCTGCAGCATCCATTGGGAATGTTTGCGTCTGCCATTTTGCATGTTAAGTAAAGTTTTTAATTTGAAAAATACCTTTCATGTTATCAGAGAGCTCACTAGTTAATGATAAATCCCAGAGTCCCGCTGCTGTGTGTGCTTTTGCGTGCATCTGGGTTTCAGTTAAAACGCCGCAGCTTGAATACAGGGAAAGTATTCCGCATTTGACTATGAGCCTAAAGTGTGAATAGTGGAGAAGAAGACTGGCATTAGCGAAGTAAAAGAAAAATACAGTGTACATAAAGAGAAAGTGTGTCAAGCCCCGTGATGGAGTTAACTGATTTTTCCCACCTGCAACCAATTCATGAGCTTATGTACAACTTTAAGAACAGTTGAATAATTGAAAATACATTTTATGCAAATATATACATTTTTATGTCACGTCAAATACCACGATTCGTGATATGTCAGCATAACCAGATGCAGGTGAGTCTGTTGCCCTTATGCAGTACAAACGTGAAGTCTGGTGGTACACTATATACCCTGGGCAGCGTCATACCGATATTTGAGTTTCTTTAGCTGTGATATCTAGCATATACCTTATATGGATGAGAAGTCATTTAGATATATTCACAGATAATGAATTATTACTTTATTTTGATGAAAGGAAACATGGTTGGCAGGTAATCTGTTTTCAACAATTATTTGTTTTTATCTTATTTTGAAGCATCATTTCAGTTCTGCAATCTGAAGCTGAAAAGGCTTTGAAACCGTAAATGATGTGTTACCCATGACTATAAAAGGATGGTATTATTATTTCTTCTGTTTGGCAACATATTCATTATTTGTGAACAAAGTGTACGATGATTATGATGGCATACCTATCATTCATGCAGGAGGTGCCTGCAATATGGAGGTTCGGGTCGAATGCCTCTTTCCAGACTTGTATGAACACCCAGGCGTGTGTAGGTATACATCAGAATGCATAGCACTTTATCTGAAATCTGCCCTGATCATATCTGCACGCTCCTGCCCTGTACGCTAATGGTCTGTGTTCTCTCAAGTGTGCTGTTTGAAGCCTGGCGATGTTTAGCAATCCGCCCCGCTTGTTTCAGCCTGCTCTCTCTCTGATGATGTGCACGCTTCTGATCTTCGCTGATAGGCGCTGCATCGGTGCTAAATAAGTAGAAGCGCCGTATTTGGAATCTGTTTGGAAGGAGCGGCATTTCCCATGCGCAGTCACGCAGGAGCTGGTGTTTTTGAGCGAAGTGAAGTTTCAGAACAATAATTTCGGCGCGGTAATGCAATGCTGTTGAGGTAAACAATGAGCCACACACGAGCAGCATCTGTAAAATCCTCTCAATGTTTGTAAGTTGCGGGGAATTTGTTATGGCGGTCGAGATCGTGATAAGAAGACAAAACTCATCCTGAAGCAAACTCAGGTGCTGCTGCGGGTGGCTCATAGTGTTACGGCACCGTTCTTGTGTTGATGGGCCAAACGTTCCAGTATAAAATCCGGGTCCTGCCCGTGTTAACCACGGCTGGCAGCCTGGCGAGGCGACACGTAATTGGCCACAGCGAGGGAGGGAGGGATTTGGGATTTCTGTCTTATTGTGAGCCAGAAACCTTCTGACTAATCAGGCATTTGCAGACTGTCTGCACAAAACTGCACGTAAAGCATCCATCTCTGACTCAGTGCTTGCGTGAGCGTAACGTTTTGCCTGCAAAATAAAAAAAGTGGTGGCTAGCCCTGTGAGTTTCAGGAGAGAGTGTGTGTGCTTGTCTGCACCGGGCTGTAATACCTAACACTAATCTTTGTCTGCTGCCGTTTAACATCAGGCAATACTCTTATGTCCCTCTGCTGTTCCCTCATGTATTTACAACGAGGATGCTAATCAGGATGGAATTCCTTGGATGCCACATGCTTGCGGGTCTATATGATGCTCCTGCATTGCACTACAGTTGCACTAATCATGCCTTAAAATGTTTTTACAAGTTAAATCGCTTCTTGCAAACTGGAATACGATAATCTAGTAGTAAGTGTGGATTTAGTAGTAAGTGTAGATAAACCCACATTAAGAAACAGATTTGGCCCAAATTTCACATAAACATTTTTAACAGCTTGGGCGAGGCTCGTTCTGAAAGTTTTAATTGGGTTTGATTGGGTTGTGGGGAGAAAAAAGAAAAAGATTTGAACAATGACCCTAGTTCAGGACAAAGGCGTTATCTTGGGAGGGTGCCTTTTGACACTTCCTTCTTGGATTTGGGGATGAAGCCATTGCCTATCTTCCATAATCTCTTCCGCCCTCCTCATTGGTTGGAAGATCATAGCAACAAGTGGTATCCATAATATGACTTTGGCATAAAATCTGCAAGACACACAGGGCTGAGGGAAGGACGTACCTTCTTCTAAGCCGCGTTTCCACCAAAATTACCCGGAACTTTCAGTCCCAGGAACTACTTTACCAGGAACTAAAAGGTTCCTTCAGCCAATGGTTGTCTGCGTTTCCACCGGGGTCTAAAGTACCGCGAAGATTAGGCAAATTAGCCCACTGACGTTGTCGTCGGTCCATCTGTCATATGATTTCTTCTGTAACCCCATACTACCACCGAAGTAGCCTACATTATTTTCTAATAACCGGGACAGCCCGGAGGGGTTTATTCCACTTATATACAACGGGTTACCAACAATGACTATATATGGTTACTTTTGTATTTATTGATTTTCATATATCCTCTCAAACACATTCATTAACAGCAGAAAACATGCACACGTTGTAAACAATTTGCTGTTTTATTACTTTCTCGTCGTCAATTCCATATAGGCTAATCGCAAAATGACAAGAATAGAACGAAAACTCGGACTTGCGTGAAAATGTAAATTAGTAGTGGTACAGCCACCGTTTGCTTTCCTTCGAAGTTACTGCTAGCCGAGCAGCGAAGTGTGCCCTCCAGATGCGAACCATGCACCATAAATGAGTCCATAGTCTTCCTGGTCTTTTCGTGGAATTGAAAAATGGCAGTAAAATTACGGCAGTCTGAAAAAGCTAAAGGGAAGATTACTAGAATTAACCTGTTATTTTACCCGGATAAAGTGCGGAAGGTGATTTCCAGTTTGCTTGTACTGTATCACCAATGTTAATTATGCAGAACTACCGCATACCTCACATAACTGTATCAAACGTTTTGAGTCAATTACAACGGGCTAACAAAGAAAATCCGGAAGAAAATATTCAGCAACCGAATTAATCCGTTTGAATGTTTTGGTAGCCTACGTAATATGCTGTCCCAGCACGAATGCTTAGCATTTTATAAAACGAATACTAAAGCAAGAAAAGAACAGAAGAGCACACGTTATAATTCCAAGACGTTGACAGGCTATAACCAAAAGTAGGCTACTGCGCCGCATAACATACAAGTTTGATTTGAAGTTATTATGAAAATAAATTGGTTTGCCGCTGCATATTTTCAAACATGGCGGGTAATGGCGGAAAATAAATACAACACAAATGCTACGAGTACTCGACCAATCAGAAATGTTCAGCGCTGCAAGCTCCACCCAAAAGGTTCCTGTACTTTCGGAAAGTACTACCCCCCGAGGAGGAACGTTTTGGGGGGTAAAACAAAGCCCCCAGAACTAAATTTAGACCCTAGTTCCTGCGGTGGAAACGCACTGAGTTCCTCAAAAGGTTCCTAGTTCCGGGGTATAGTTCCTGCGGTGGAAACGCGGCTCTAGATAATGACCAAAAGGTGAGTGTGTGCCAGTTCACCATACATATTTTTATTCCAGAAGACTTCATTAGCTCTCATTCTTCCATATCCTACATGATACCTGCTGAATAGTTATACTGATAGCTCAAGGTGCAGTTATCCATGTGCGACACCTGTAATTTGGACCTGTAACAGGTTCTGAGACTGCTGCTACTTCACACAGCCAAATGGACCTGATTAGATGATCATTTTTAGCATGGATCAGTACTTTCGGTACATCTCTGTTAAATGAGGCCACCGCACAGGTGCTGTCGACCTATATCCTGAGAGATGAATCAAACTGCACATTCAAATTGCCAAAGGCGTCGCTGTGCGAAGGTTTTAAAAGCACCAGACAGCTGCGCAGAACGCTGTCAGACTTGTCTTGTGTTTTTCAGCGCGAGTTCTGCATAAACATATTTGTTATCTAAACGCAACATGGAGAAAGAGTAGCTGGTACAGTCAATTAATATTCAGACGGCACATCAACAAGAGTTCAGACATTTTCCAATTACTTGCTACTGTCCTCAGGATGAATTTATAGACCTCACTATGAACTCTCACTTCAAGAAAGTAAGAAAAGGAATCCGAAGTGTGAGCCCAAAAACAGTAAGGTTTATGTGTGACTGTAGCAGCTGTGTGTGGAGAAATGCAAGGATGTGCAGAGACGTCATAAGAACTTTTCAGTCACAGTGCATACTGTGAATTTGCTATCTATTTCAAGAAAGGTGATTAATCCAACTGTGCTTAAACAAAAGTTGCTTTAACTGGGGTCAGGACATTTCCAATATCCGCTGGGTCCCCCACTGATTTCCAGTGATGCTTGCACTTAGCAGTGTTGGCTCTGTGGGGGAAAAATGGCATGGTCTACTTCCACTGAAGCTTTGTGCAGTCCAGCATGCGTGTCCTATTTGGCTCTCTGCAACATTGCAGGCCCTGAATGTGCGAAGATGGCCTTTTGCCCCCAGGACATTCTAAGACTGGGCTAAGTTCTCACATGCTGTTGATTTCCAGCATTCTGTAATAACAGGGCTTGCTTTAACAAAGAACGTTTCTCCCGGTCTTTTTGCACTCATTAGCAATTGTTCATTTCCAGAAGACAGCACCCAGAAAAGCTTGAATGTATGTGTTCCATCAAGGATCACTCTACATTATCGGAGGATCAGCAGTGGTCATGAAGGAGGCAAACTGACATTGCAGCCACTGTAAATATTATGAATAAGTGTTTGGAGAACCTCTTGCCGTTCTCGTTTCTGAATATTTATTTCTGGCTCTAAGCTCAGAAAACAGGAAGCAGACAGTCTCTGCCCTGAAAAAATGCCATTGCGGCCACATGTCCTGACACAGAGTCATCTCCTTAAGCAAGATGGGAAAAAGAGCAGTCTCCTCCCCAAAAAAACAACTATGCACACACTCCCCTGGGCTATCGTATTATCAATGAGAAATCTGTATTCACAGTTCACTAGGAGCCCCAACAAACTATACGAATAGTTAGGAAAGTAGTGCAGTTCGCTGTTTGCTAGAATGTGTAGGTAGGGGGTGTGATGTCTTCATGTGATAAATATGCTATGGTTTCTTTGTACTTGTTTTCATAACATTTAAATTGCGGTTTTATTTGTAATGGTGCAAGTACATCAAATTGCCAGCCACTGAACCCAGCCCCTGTTTCCCAATGTCAGTGGTGTGTTAAGATATAATTACATCATGAGAAACAGTCTGAGCTCTTTGGAACATTTTAAATATAGAAAATTAGTAGATTAAATCAATGATTATTGTGCTTTATTTGCAATAGTAATACTCATACTACTAAGAAGAGCAAGAAGAAGAGGCACTGTTATGCAAGGTCTGGACTGGAGTTATTCAACACAGCTGTTTTGATAAATTCAGATTTAACTGAAGTCAGATGAAGTATCATGATAATGTAAATGTATCTTATTAAGTTTTACAACTGTTTTACTTTAGTATGATTCATACTGCTAACTTATGTAGTTGAACTACATTGACAAATGTTACCCAGCTTTATGAATTGTTCCCCTTTTGCATATTTCACATACAACAATTTGCATTTATGCATACTGGATATTCACTGAAGAAATTCAGATTTATGGACTTGCCTCACCCAAGAGCCTTCTGGTTATCAGCACAGTTCCCCAACCCCTACAGCGCTGCCAAGTATTGCCTACTTTTAGCCATTTTTTTTCAGGGATGCAGAAAAAAAAACACTTTGGAAGCACCTTTCTACGAAAGAGGACAATGAATAGCATTAATGTCCGCTCTGAGTGCTTGGAGACTGCTTGCGAGGCCACAGATGCTTTCAGTGAAAGCTCGATTGCGCTCCCTCTCTCTCTCTGAGCAATGAGTCACTCCTGCATAAAACAATAGTCAATAAGAAGGCTGATATGGCTCGGCAATCTGAGAGATGAAAGCAAAGAGCCTGCTGTTATTCCTCCCGATTACGTTTAAATACACTGCATTGTCACAAGGGAATTTAAGTCTTTGAGGGAAGCCCCATAATTGGGTTAACAAGATTTACAGCAGTAAGGGTCAGTGCTATTATTTGGTGAGGGATTTTTTAAATGATTATGCATTCTTTTTTTAACTAACAAATTAAATGCTCAATTTGATGTATATGAAAAAAAATGCAGTATATTTACCTTTGGGTCACAATAGTATGTTAGAAAGTTTCTTTGTTTTGTTTTTTCTTTAGTGTGGAAAATGGAGTACTTTATGTCACATATGTTTAGTGTTAACTAAGTTTCTTGTCATAATACTGTATGTGCCTTTGTTCGAATAATCATTTCTCGTCACGAATGAGAAAATACAGAACTACTAACAAAAACTTCTTAGGCCCCATTTGAGATCATCTTCATTCTGAGTTATGAATACTGACAAAATAATAGAATTTCTACTTTTCAACAACAGACTGCATGTATATATTTTTTCTTTTTTATATGATTGTGTTCCTTCCCGTGTGTGTTGTTGTGTCTTGTGTATTTTCAAGTGATTGTTTTAATTTGGCTCCAACCAAATTGCCCCTTAGTGACGATAAAGATTTAATTCTAGATTAAAAACACCAGTAGCCTATGGTTTTTACTGAATCTCTGAGGAAAAAAATATATTCTATATTAGAATGAATTTGATTATAAAACAAGGCACGACAATCACAACTAACTGTTTAATCATTATTCTAATAGCACACTGCAAAATTTAGGACATGGCCTTTCACAGTAACATTCTACTTGTCTAAACAGGTGAGGAGACATGTTGAGTGTTGAAAATAGAAAATATATGTCATGTAGTGTATTAATGCTGACATGTTGAGGGTTGAGTGGACCTAATGCTAGTTAAGAGCGAAGTAGAGATGTATCCCTCTCTTCCCAGCCAGGGGGATCCTTACTGACATTAGTCTGGAGCCTTGAAGTCTGGCATCTGGTGACATTAGGATCTTGCTGGAGGCCAGAAGAAAACAAATAGTTGCTTTACAGTACTTCTGTTGGAGAAAGAAAAGGGGGAGAAGGAATGAATGGGGGAAGAAAGCAGAGCCATGTTAAAATGGTAGGCTCTTTTTCACAGGTTTGCCTTTTAAGTATCGTCTTCGGTGACGTCGCAGTTGTTTTGTTTACAGATAGTGGAATATGTTACCATCAGTTCCATAGAATGCATATTGCAATACAATAATCTCCGAGTCATAATCCACAAAGTTCATTTTGTGTGAAATCTGACAAATTTCCCTGAGCTACTCAAATGATGCCTGATAAATATCTGTGCTTAGATCAAATTGAGCCAAATGTCACACTTTTCCTGAGGCCAAATACATTGAACTATGAAGCTGAATGAGTTTATTTAGCGTATTTTGTGTATGCAGTTTCGAGTAATTGCCACTTAATTGCCTAGTGTCGCATTAAAGCTTTTCAGCAGGGATGAGCACAAGAGGGGTGGCTTGCGTGTAAATTGTGTTGTTTTTTTCTCTTTTTTTGCGAAGTGAAAGCGTTAAAGTTCTAATTTATGTTTCCCGTGAGAATCTTTGGCTGGGGAGGGGGTTGAGAGGGCAAACGGGACCTTCCTTCACCCCGTGATAGTATTTACTGCCCAAGTAGTTCAGCTTCTGGTTTTTGTGGCCATATAGATGAGGATCTCATGCTTTGCTGGGTATTCCCTTCCCTTTTCTATTTTGCCTCTGGGTTTATTTTCCCAGTGATTAAAATACAATTGAACCCTCATTTTCTGAGTAAAGACTAGTACGATTTCAGATATTTTGCTTGGTATGGTGTTTTTTTTCTTGACCCTCTCCTTGAGGGCAATTGCAGAAACTGGTCCAGTTCATGTAGCTGGGCCCACTGCTCACTGAGCACCTGTATGCTAAATCGTTTTTTGCATATTTTGTTGTACTTATTTATTAAAATACCTTTGGGCATTTATATCAGGGCACGTCATGCAGTTTGCATTTATCGACAAAAGCTGGTATGATTTCTATCACCGGGTCCTGGATCCTGCATCATGATGCTATCCATTATTTATTTTTATTTTTTTTTTGTTTCAATTTTTATGTGAAGCACAGTTCTGGTATCATTATAATATAATTACTGTAACAAACTGAAACAAAAAAAGGGAACCAACATAAGGGAATTAGTCATGTTCCAATTCACCACGGTTGAGAAGTACCTAAAATTATGTTTGTGAAAGGATCTGCGGTTTTATTTTTTAAGGTTGTCTGAAATATCACCGCAGAGTTCAATTTGCAGTGGTAAACAAAAAGGTGGCTGGAGCTAATGCCAGTGTCTGTTTAAGCAGTTTGACAGCTTGAGTCAATAGCTTTGTATGTTTGGCTGGGATGTAAGCAGAAGATCATTCCGCTAGTCCCTTATCTGTGTCCATTGAAGAGGGGTTTGACACCGATGCACACCATGGAAGACTGCTAGTTGCTGTGGTGTTGGCAGCACTGAACACCATTGGCTGTCCTGGGTGTGGTGGTGGCCCCGGACTCTGAAGCAAGAGACTGTGTGTTTGGATCCCCCTGGACGCCTTTTTTATTTTAATGAACACAGTGCTGCAGAAGTAAAAGCAGAATAAACGCACTCCAGTAGATGGTGCGCATTAACAAATTAGCATCTGTTGTCACCGTAGTAAACCATGAGGAACTTTACCAGAAGCATGTTATAGCTGTAATCTCGAGAGGTGTGTCGACCCACCCTGCACCCCATAGTTGGTGGCAGACCTGAAGAGCAGCCTCTTGGAGAATAGCCATATCAGATTACTATTTGCTGAGTACTTGGACACATGTATTTGCTTGTGCCACTTAGTTTACAAGGAGCTGGTTGAAGGGGTGGCTGGCTGACTGCAGTCAGTGTTCTTATCAAGTGTTCTAACATACTTTCAGGGTTATCAGGTGCATCTTCATAGCCACAGGGGTTGTGCACTTTACTTATCTATGTCTTGTGTTTTGACAGTGGTGGGCACAATGCAATTTGCAAAGACCTTCTTTCTATGCAGGTCTTAGTTTAAGAAGCACACTTGAACACCCCACGCCAACGTGGGCGTCTCAATACAGCAGTTTGCTAAAAATATCTAACTTATTTTTTATTATTATTATTTTTAAGCCAAGGTACTTGCAGTCATTCAACTTTCCCCCTTTCACTGTTTAGGGTTGCTATTCTTTATGTTTCTTTGATGCATGATGGAAAACGTCTCACTTTCTTCCTGATTTTCTGGAATGTTCTTCGCTGTTTATCAGATGGCGCCACAAGCTGATTCATGTTGTTTTTCTGATATTAATAAATGAGCTCTATTCCCGATTGAGACTACAGATAGACATTGCCCGTTGTGAATTCTCTCTCTCATTCTCTCCCTCCCTCCCTTCTCCCTCAGACACAGAGACACACATCTTGCAATCACCCGGACCACACCTAGTTAACTATCATTCAAATTACAAAAGAATCTGTCAAACCCAGCCAATGACTAATTCAGCCAGCAGGGATGTCTCTCTAGGACCGTTTCCATCTGGTTTTTAAATGGACACAGCGAGCAGGAGTGACTGCTAAATGCATTAGCACATAGTGTAGCTCCATGAGGTGAGAGTTTAGTGAAGCCAGTGCATGGCTTTTCTCTAATGTGTGTTGTACATTGGAACTGAATGAAATACCATAGGTGCAATTACCATGTCAAATGTTGCAGTCTTGTAGCGTAAGAGGACGTGTGTGTGTGTGTGTGTGTGTGTGTGCACACATGGCATGTGCTTAGGTAAATGCCACCTACTTGAAACAAAACCCATTGGTTCCTTTTGTGTAATTGTGGGCACTCAGTTAGTTTCAGTTATTTTGCTTAACCTATGAATGTCTTGGCTCCTGTACTGTCCTTTTAGTGGGTTTTCTTGCCATTTCACTGATATGTATTTCTGATCATGACGCTGTATGAAATAATCACAGCCCAAAACACTGGCCCTTTTCAAAATCATTTAAACTTACCTCTTCCCCAGTTTTTTTTGCTGTGTTGAAAGACTGAAAGTCTGAAATCTGAAACTCCCTGTTTGATCAATGCATTGTACAGTGAGTGAATAGGGCAGCTTTTTTCACAAAGAGCTGAGAGAATGCTCTTGTTTCATGACTTAGTTCCAGTTAAGTAAACTTTGGGCCATTTGTTCTCGACTAGAGGTTAATAGTGAAAAAGTAGAAATTATTGTCTTGTTCTTCACTGCAGGTTAATAATGAAAAAAGAGAAATTGCCTTGGTAAGGTTTTGATAATTGGACATTTTGTCCTAAGATATGCATGATTATGTGAGTTTTGTTATTACATGTCTGAAAATATGATTAGTAATAAGGATATAACCAGATATTGGTTATTGCTACAATGAACTACTCAGCTGAAATTATTAAATGTGATAATCGTGAATGCTGGATTAATTGAATTTAAAGAATTTATTAAGAATAACAATATAAATAATTTGTGTCAGTGTAAATATTGCAACCTCACCCAATCAAACATGGTTGTATACTGAATACTAAATGAGGAAAACCAAGAAAATAGCTGACAGTTTCAAAACCTTGATTTTCCAGACTGAATTTGCAACAAGGCAATCAACAAAAGAAACACAGCAACAAAAGTTTTTAGGGTGCGATCTGTCCCATGACCCATTGGCAAGACCGGTGCCAATCGCCGCCAACGGACTTTTTGATGACAGCAGTAGAGCTCATTAAAAACAGAGTTATTATGTCTACAATAGGTGCAGACACGTTATTTCACTTTTTTTTCTGGCAACCGTTGCTATACCGTAGCACGGCTCCTGCCAGTCTGCACCTGTTACCTCGGCGACGGTGTTCAGAGGTGTGACCTCCGTCTGAACCCTGCATGTTTGTTGCTGTCAGTCTGGAGCGCGGTAACGCGTACACTTCCCCCTTTTTCCCGGCGAATGACGTCTTTCTTCTGAGGGAGAGGGCGGCGGCTCAGACGAGACAGCAGACCTGAGATCGATAAACGGCTGATTCACTGTCACGAGGGCCTCCCTGGAATGGAGAACTGAAAATCTGAGTCGCAGCACATTTTATTTTATTATTTAAAATTTTTTTTTTTTTGTTTTCTGTGCGTCTACTCGCACGCTCCTTCGGTCTCGTTTATGAAAGACGTGACCCGGACGAGCTCGGATGTGTCGGGGTCATGGCCGTGCCTGTCCGAGCGCACGGCTGGAAGAGGTGACCTGACAGGCCTCATCCTGGTGAACACAGGCCTGGTTTAATTACTCAGGGCCGGGAGCCTCCACCTCTTTAGTCAGCCAGGAGTACAGTCGACGCTCCTGGCCTGTCTGTTTGAGAAGCGAGGGCACTGTATAAATGTCGAACACCACCTGACCTCTCCCCGTCATTGCGCTGCCGTGACCCCTCTCTCTCTTTTCACACGCTAAGGGAGGCAGATGGCCCTGGCTCCCCCCGCGGTGAAGGGGGCGGGGGCGTTAAGTGTGCCCTGTGTCCGGCGAGCGGCCGCAGAGCCGCATGACGGGGGGGAGGCCGGGGGACGGGGGTGCACAAAGGGGGCCTGCGGAGCCCACGCTGCGCCGCGGTCCGGGCGCTTTGTGCCGGGGAACAATGGCGGAAACGGCGCATCTGGAGAGGGGGGCCGCGCGGGGCAGGAGCGCGGGGCGCCGGCGTCTCCGAGAGACGCTACGGAGGCCGCGCTGCACGCACGCGCTCAGTCGGCACGAGCCGTCCCCGCTCTGTTAAGGACGTCATGTTCGGGAGGTTTAATGTGTCTTTGAAGGGCAGCTCTGTGTGCTGCATGTGTGTGTATGTGTGTGTGTGTGTGTGTGCATGTACCTGTGTGTGTATGCGTGCATGTGTGTGTGCGTGCATGTACCTGCATGTGTATGTGTGTGCGTGTAACTCCATGTGTGTGCGTGCATGTACCTGTTTGTGGTGTGTGCGTGTCTGTGTGTATGCGTGCGTGTGTGTGTGTGTGTGTGTGTGTGTGCATGCATGCGTGCGCATTTAATCCACTGCTATTTTAGCTCCCCAGGCTGCATAGACATCGCTCAGTACATTATTTTTCGAGGGGGCCCTTTTATAATGAAAGTCCCAGAACGGCAATGAATTTCGTTTGAAAGTCAAAAGTGGAACTTCAACAAGCAAATGCCTACAATGTCAGACATCTGAGTTAGACAGCAGTCAGGGGAAATGCAGGCAGGGTACATGTTTACCGTGGAAACCAACCAGAACTGCCAGGGATTTTTTAGTGCGGCTCACAAACTGATTAGTCCTGCCTGGGGAGAAAGAGAGAACCTCCATTCTGTGATTTCTGTGGATCTGAGGGCTGTCAGATAACAGGCAAGGGCTGTCACTAAATTACCGCTGCCCTGGTTTCCAGTACCACACCACGGATGTATGTGCGCTATTGAAACGTGAGCCAACATGGCGTCCCGCATTTTGACTAACAGCACCTCAGTCGCTCTCAGCCTCCTTAGATGTGCACACAGTGCTGTTTCTGGCTTAGTTTTGAGGAAAAAAATGTTGTAGATTCTCCTGCTTTTGTTTTGGCCGGTACACTGTGGGTCCAGGTGGAGTTGTACTAATAATGCAGGCACAGCTGACCTACAGCTAAGGTGGGTCTGAGGAAATTGGCTTTATTGAACCTCACCAGGGAAATTATTTCAGAAATGTCAGACGATGGAGGCGGCATTTGTTTACCCTCTCGAAAGCGCACTCCTGTGTGCTTGTGCTAATCCTCTCGGTTTAGGGGTGTTAGTAAGTGTATGTTTCCCTTTGTGTCTGCAGTCTTGCATGCCCATGATGCTACTCTCCCCTCTGTACTTCTTTTTTCTACTAGTGCGGTGTGCCACACGCAACTTTGCCAGTTATCACAGGACATTGTCCTCTTGCACGGAAAGGCTGCCATCCTACTGAAACAAGCAACACGCCACCTGCATCAAAAACAGATGTGAAATTGAAAAGGCAGTGACATTAGTTTCAAGACACCAAGTGGCCAGGGTATCCAGCTGTTTAAAAGCTATTTTAATTTTTAATTAGATTGACAAACTGCTCTCGCAGTTTAGTGCTATTGTCAATGCCATTGTTCTGTGTATGTCTAGATATGAGGTGCAGCATATGTTCCCTGCAGCACGTTTCAGAATTGATGAACGTGCATAAAATAACGGCTGCTATTGATAGCAGTCACAGGACGATCTAAATTAAATTTAAGAAAGAAAAAAAGCCAGTTCCGTAAAATTGCGCAGATGTCTGCCTCGTTTGGAACTTTAGTTTCTTCTTTTCTCAAGCATAAATATAAAATTTACGCACGGACGTGGCCGAGCAGGTTTTCATTCGGTATAATTAAACGTCTTTGTCATAATGACGGGGATTAAAATGACACTGAGCGGGTAGGCGGAACTTGGCAGAAAATCCTTCTCCAGTTACAGCTCATATAATCGGCGCAAATGTGGTGATCACTTCATTGGAGAACAAACTTTAAAGCTGTTTGTCTCCGAAGACCTACAAGATAAAACAATAATAAAAAAAAGAGCAAAACAGTGCAGACTTTAAACAGTGGTAACCTGTGCCTGGTTTTCCTAAGATGCTGTTTGGACTGAATCTGACATTTCTTAGATCCGCTAAAAGTATCGATTTTCTCATGGTCCACCCAGCAGTAGGGACATAAAAGATGGTCTTGACGTGAAGCCCTAATAGAGTTTTAAGAAGGTCATTGCTCTGAGTAGATTGACTCGCAACATGAGGACAAAGATCCCCTGCCTGCTCTCTTCCATTCTGGAGCCCCCTACTGGTGGCACTGCGGTTCAATCGATGACTTGCTTTTTTCCCTAGTTCCTCTCCGAAGCTGGAGAATAACTTTGGGTCATTTTTGGTTCACCTCATAACTCAAGGTGAGGGATGTTACCCCCTCTCTCTGCCGCTGAAACCCAACAGTGCCCCCCAGTCACGGCCACGCTGCGCTCTGCCCGATGTTCAGTCTCCTCATTTATGTCCGGGTGCTGATCACACTCTATGCCCTGCCAGGAAACACAAAAGAGGATTTGTGGTACTGTGACCAAGTGCCGGAGGGTCAATAAGATGCAGTCTTTCAAAGATATTAATGGGGAGACATAGAGGGTGATTTATTTAATTCATAAAGATGTTCATTGTATAACATTTATAAAACAGACACATTATTGTTTTTCATAAACCACACACATGCACTGATTATTATTATTACTACTACTACTGCTACTACTACTACTACTAGTAGTAGTAGTAGTACTATTAGTAGTAGAAGTGTTAGCATTTGTAGCAGTAGTGTTTTTAATTGATATAATTTGAAGTAGAAATTGCCAAAAGCTAATAAAATATTATATATTACCAATTAAAAAGAAAATAGAATTTTGATTAACCTGAGGACATGTGCTTTACGCATATTGTATTTTTAGATGCAGAAATTGCATTTTCAGTTTTGTCTTGTGTGCATTTCTGGACTCCTTATGTAATAGCTTTTGGTATACTATATTAAATATGTATGTATGTAATGTATGTATGTATGTATGTAATATGTAATCTAAATTATTTTGACATGGGATTTTATATATTTTGTCCTTTATATTTATACATATCAAAGTGTGAAGTATTGACCAGTCACATGTTGACATGTAACTGGTCTGGAGATTGCATTCTCAAGGTACAGAAAGGAATTTGATTAATGCAACTTGTGGTGGAGCCACCTAGTGGAAGACTGAGGTCAAACAATACTGCTTCCTGCATAAGACCAAGGTTCAAGCCCAGTTTGAATACATTAATAATGAGGTCATTGCACCTGCTGGTCATATAAAAGTTTGGATGGGGAAACCCCAGTGGAGACCTGTATGTGAATAGCAGGTAAAGAACCCATTTGTCCGAGTCACTACCAGTATCCGAGACCAACTTACGCAGCACGCACTTGAATGTTTGGTTAAACCCTTCTACACGGCCGTCCGTCTGCGGACGATAAAGTGTGGTCTGGGTTCCTGTGACGCCAAGCTACTGCTGGAGCTGTGTCATGAACCTGGAGGTGAAACTGGCACCCTCATTGGTCAGGATCTCATCTGGGATGCCTGTATGGGAGAAGAGCTGAACAAGGGCATCAATGACTCTTGGGGTTGGGATTGTTCTACAGGTGAATGCCTCTGGGGCCCCGGTTGCATAATCGCAAATTTGTTGTATACAGTGATATCCACAGCTGCTTTTCTCTCTCAAGAGGCCCTACAATGTCTACTGCAATTCTCTGGAACCATGTAGCAATGAGTCGTAGGGGATGGAGAAGCACTGCTTTTCTGATATTCGGGACATGTTTTACACGTTTCTACATCATTATACCCAGTGAGCCAGTAAAACCTTGAACTAACCTGTTGGTAGGATTTTTTCTGTCTTAAATGTCCTGCAATGTTTAACACTGAGGTCCTACAGATAGTGGGCATTACCAGGCAGGTTGGGGACCCAGCCATTGACTGGGCATGTGTTATGCAGTGAAGTAGACCCCTTATCCTCCTCAATGTAAGAGAGTTGCAAGGTGTCTGCCCTCTGCACCGAGATAATGTTAGAGGGACCATGCCACTTATTCCAATGTCCTGTGGGTAATTCTCCCCCCCCCCCCCCCCCCACCTTTCTCTGTGCGGCACTGACACCGAAACCTGAGTGGCCTCTCAAATAAAACGCTCACTCAAATAAACAACCACAGACATCGGGCACAAGCTCCACCCCTGATTTAGCTTTGGCTCTAGTGACCACAGGGCATGAAACATTTTATAAGTTCTCTTGGCAGATAGCAGATCTGACAAAACTGGTACCTCCTGGCCAAGAATGACATCACTAGGTCATTTTTCATCCACCCCCTCCCTAACAGAAATACATTTTCCTCAATGGCCACTGTAACATCTGCCATAGGGTAAGACACATCTTTGTGGCTATAGTCCATTCAGCTTTCTTACACGCTTCTGCTTAACAAGTGAAAGTGAGCTCCCCTTGTCCAGCAAAGCCTCTAGCTTACTTCAGTTCACAACCACCAGCATCACAGCAGTCACCAGTATTGTTGTCCATCCCACCCCTGTGCACATACCCTTCCCTTGGGACATAACAATAACTAGAGTCTTGGTTTCCAAAGTGGATGGGCAGAGGCTGTATATCCTGGTTGCTGATAGTGAAAACAGGCCAGTGGGCCTCTGGAGGTGGTTACCTCCTTCCTGCACCCTCTGACACTTTCCCTGTGACCCGTAAACACCCTCACAGAGTTACCTCCCTCTGTCTCGTCTCTCGGGTCCCTGGGCGGCGGCGGTGGTGGTCGCTCGGGAGCACCTGACCTGGTGCTTCCAGGCCATCGGTTGGCTCAGGCTCCTTAGCTTAGGTGCAGATGTCAGCAGGGAGGGAATTCGGCTGCTGCTCCAGGCTGATCTCTCTGACTTCCTCCTTGGTGTGGATCTCCAGCTTCATCCATGGCCGGTAGGGGCCTTTGAATCACGTGTAGGTCTTTCTCCGGTGTCTCTCCTGCGGGCGCGGTTGTTGCCCAATCCCATAAGCAGAATGTCTTTGGGGAGACGTCACACTTTGCCAGCAGTGCTTCCCTGAGTTCCGAGTAGCGGCCTGGGGCCTCATTTATAAAAAAATGTTCTTAGATTTATACTTGAACTTAGTCCTAAGATAATTTCCGACCGTGTGCTTACATTCAATTCATAAAAGATACTGAGCATAAAAAACTTACTTACGCAGGTTCTAAGAAGCCCATTTGTAACTTACGCATCTGTGATCTATACATTTCAAATTAACTTAAAATTGACGGCACCTGAACGTGCCTTACAATCAGCGATTTCCCCTTATATAATGCTAGCACAAAAGAGGGTTTAGTCAGGAATAACCATGGACCAAAAGAGAAAAGCAAACTTTTTGGAAGATCATCATGCGCAAAAAAGTAATTCTGGTCTCTGAAAACTCTCTCCCTTCAAAAAGCATGGTATTCAATGTCTTCCAATAACGCAAGAACAGCCATGGTTACTTTTTTCTAATTCGACACACTATTTATAGAACATCGCATCCTCTTTTTAATTCAAAACACCTTGCGTCTGGAAATTAATTCCTCACACCTTTAATTGATCATTCCTGTCAAATTGTTCATAAAGCTAATGCAAAGTTCACCACAGGCTTGGACACATATGCATCCAAAACTGCAATACCCCTACATAACCAGCAGGAAAATCACTTGCGTCTAGACTTTGCGTAGAGATAAGATCATTTCCACGTCAAAGTAAGGTTTTATAAGTAACTACTTGTATGTGGCTTTCTGCGTAAGTCATACTTAAGATCAAAATGGATCGTAAGTCCATTCTATAAAGGAGGCCCCTGATGTCTCCTCATCCATGGCGGTGTATGCCCCAGCATTTTGCCTATCAGTAGTGGAACCAGCCTACATGCCCACTCAGCCTTGGGCCACCCCCACGTCCAGAACAGGACGTGCATAAAAGGATTGTCAGGACACAAAACGACTCATTCGGTGCAAGGGTGTTTATTCAGTGGCCTTACAGCTTGGAATTCACTAAAGCAATGCAGGTTAAATACCTTGTTCAAGGGTACAATGGCAGTGTCCTATTCGGGACTGGAACCCAACAGAGCAAAATGCGCATATACAGATGACAGATATCCTTTAACCATTATATGAGTAGCAGGTAAGCGTAGCGCAGTCACACACAAGCTGCAGAGTCACTGTGAGTTCTCGCGCACACACTCCGCCCATACCTCATCCCGCACACCCTTTATACCTTCATCAGGGAGGCCACAGTACAGGGCATTACACATTTCACCCGATGGTACTGGTCTACATCTGACATTGTTGATTCATGTATCAAACATAATAAATGCCCCCCCAATAAATTTCCACAATTAACCTCATGCAGTTACTAACACATATTTTGTACATTTTGCAATTAGGCAAATTATGTATTTCACCCCAACAGCGAAGTTTTAGCTCAGTTTCAGTCCTACTGCACAAGTGCAACCTCTTTACCGGCACCTAAATGCCACCCGAAACCTGATACTGGGTCCTTTCTCTCCAGGAATTGAAATCAGATCCTTTAGCCTGCACATTTTTGTGTTGTTGTAATACTGGCTGGTGTGTTTTCATTATCACTGCAGATAAACTAGGGTAAGGTTGCTATGAATTATTTATCATCCTTCCATCAAGTCTTCTTGCGAAAAAGAAATACTCGCCCCTCCCATCCCTCAACATGTGCTTCTGAATTATTCATGAACCTTCCAGACTCATCCTATAAAAAAGTATTAATTCTCCCCCTTTGTGACTTCATTCATGAATGTTCCCCAGCCATCCTACGGGGAAAACATCTTGCATCATGGAAGTAGGTTTGTTTGGTTGTACCCTTATACCATTTTAATTGTTCTATGTTGAATACAACGTTAGTCACTTAAAAAGCCTGGTATGTCTTATTATTTTCTGGATGCATGCTTATGTAAATGATGTAGTTATGATGTGTGTGGGTATACTTAAAACGCCAATGAGGTGGTCATTAGAAGGCTGCTTAGTGTGTGCACCCACCAGACTACCGTGGCAGTGTTCTCACAAACTGTTAAAAAGGTATAGGACCGAGAACACTGTTGCTAAATTAATGTTGTGTTGTATTCGCTTTCCGGGTGCTGCTGTACAACCGTGACAGAAGGCTTCATTGGCTCTGTCACGGCGGCTAATTAATTAATGTTTTGCTTCTCGTAATTCAAAAGATTGTCACCGCGATGTCCCCTTCATTTCAAAAATAGCTGACCTTATAGCTGATTTGCATCAGTTACTTTGAGCGGCCCAAATGGAGAGAGATATCATCTGTCAGAGCTTTTGCATTGCATTCCTGTACGTGTGCCGAGGCATTTCAGTAGCGCAGTTTTACCTGATTTAACAAAGCTGAGACTATTAGCGCAGTGTTACAACTGCAAGGCTGCTGGACCTACAGCCAGCTTATTACAGTGAATAAATGGTTTTATTGTTTGACTTTGCCCATTATATTGGCACTGCTGAGTGAAGTGATGGGGCTCCTAGGTTGTTACTACTGGCTCTCCATAACCATGCCTTACCGCGGTCCGTTTATATCCGTGTTCTCCGGTATATCATTTACTGAGCACAGCAGAGAAGTTCACCTGCTTAGGGGTGGACATCGCAGCCTCATAGAGCCGTTGATTTAGGCAGTACAATGAAATCTATTTTTCAGTTAATTAAATTGTAGGTACCAACACGAACACGTCTCTGTCAAGCATGCATGCATTTTATTGGCAGTTAAAGTAACAAGCCCGTCAAGTTGCATTGACTCTCTTAAGCGGGCTTCTGATTCATACGAGCCATTGGAAATTCATCTGGCCCCGCGTCCGCTTCGATATCGCGGCTCGTCATTTTTATTAACTCCCTCTAAAATAGATCACATTAGGAAAAATTGAGACAAGGTTATCTCATCGACAATGGCGTCCCTGTGGACTCTGGTCATTGTGATGGCACTTTTCAGTCGTAATTATTTGCCGTCATTATTTACAGGGGATTAAACCCTGTAATCACGGTGGACACAGACTGTTTGTCAGGAAAATGAGTTTACACAAAAACAAGGTAAGCAAACCGAAACGGAAAGATTCTCCATTAATTCATGCCTATCCACTAGGGAGGAACTACTTGTGCTTGTGGCTCTGCGCTTGCAAAGCCTAACAAATAGGTATTGCATCTTTCTCACCTGAGTTGATCCTCCTATTTGTGTTTCGGAAGGCAAAGTATAAAAACTGCAACAAAACATGTGAATGCTGCATAAAGTATAGATATCCAAGCATTAATATAAATAGAAAATTAAATTCACTTGACCGGTACATTCAACTGTGCAATACCTATGAATAAACGTCTTTTAAATATCATTCAAGGGAGTCCACTGGTAGAGATGGTTATTTGTGTATTTGATGTTTTCAATCTGTTTTAGGGTTGCTCACCTTTTCACTGGACCCCGCCATATCCCATTCCTGACTGTCAGTCAGTCAATCCGGATCGAATGTTAGTAACTTGTTGCATGTGTACCAGGCTCTGACGCTTGACTGTAGTTTTCTTATCAGCACAAAATAAAAATATCTGGCATTGCTCAGCTGCAACATAAAAAATGAATGCATGAAAGCATCCCTTTCAGCTATGGCACAAGCAAAGTTCGGGTCAGTTCAGATTTGAGTGACCTTAACAACACTTGCATGTGGTGGCATTCAGCCAACAAGTGCCTGCTGGGAAGGAATGCTCCGCCCGGGTATGTGGGCGTCCAGAACTGAGCAATTTTTAGCGCTCATTTTGTAAGAGATGTTTTTATTTGTCATGCTTTTGTGCGCTGGGCCCGGTTGGCCTTGGCGGCCCTGGGCTCAGAGTGAATTCATTCACGGGGTTGGGAAGGTGTGAAATCTCTCGGGAGTCCGGGGGTTATCCCGCTCAGATCGCTTCTCTGCTCGCGGCGGTTTTCTCTCCCGTGAGACGGAGCTCGCGGCCGCGGCGATTCGTTCCCTTCCCCGTGACCCGTGTCATTTCTCCTGCTCGGTCCGCTGCCCCGCCGGCCCTCCCGCCGGCTCCGTCTCATTCATTCATTCTCTCCGAATTGAAAGAGTCCTCTAGAGCCCCGGTTTCCCCGCGCACAACTCCCTTTCTTATCTGTCTGTGTCTGTGAACTACAGCACAAGGGTAGACACTAGAGCTACCCGTTCTAACCGTGTTATTTTATATCCGAAAATCGCTTGGATTTACCGTGACTCGTATTTAACCTTGAATTGTATCTCGGTGTCTAGTGCTGTACCGGTGCCTAGCGAAAACATATTTATTACTGATACAAAATGACATGGTGCAAAAGGAAGAAAGTGCTAGTGCACTGGACTAGACGGAGGTAGAGCAAATGCTTCAGTTAAATGCTTTGTTCGGTGCTCAGAAAGATGTGACCCATGGTTCACATCAAGTAGAACTACACCGAGGAGATGACACATAGATGAGATAATTAGAGGACCATTTTTTTTTAAATCACAGGATTGATTCACTGGATAGGTCAAAGTTGACATATTTAATATATATATATATATATGAGGGATTGAAAGGATACTACACATCTGCAAAAGAATGTATAAAAATTTTGAAGTAGTATTTCAAATGGTTACCTCTACGTTGTGGAAGAATCCAGATTTTTGAGCTCAGGTATAGTTTCAGAAATGTATAGTTTGGCCATTTCTTTGGCAAACAAGGAAAAAAATATGTCGCATCCATGATGTTAGGCGGCACCCCTGGTCTGCAATCACAAACTCCCCCATGGACCCCCACCCAACCCCAACCCCAGCCCCGGTTTGCAATCGCAGACGCACTTATCGAGGCTTTACATTCAGTGTTTCAGTCCTGCTAGGATTAACATTCCTTTTTGTCCCTGTTTCATATTTCCTCTTGTTTTTGAACACATCCCTCCTCTGTTCGCTACATAAACAGCACCATCCTTTGCTGGACTACAGAGCGATAATGGTATGCTCTTTCTGTAGTTCTTGACTGCTTAGCCAGTCAAGAACTACCACAACCTATAAAACACTGCTTTAGGAGAATGTTTTCCAGGAAACCCTTCAGCTGACAATTACTGCATGGCCTGCTCATATTTATTTTTGGAGGACTTGTGCTTGTGAGTGCGCTGTTTAATTTATTGTACCCCTTAAGCAGGCACCATATGACACTTCGCAGTCCGTGTTAACGCAGGCTGTCGACTGATTTTTGCAGCACAGCATTAAACCTGTTGGGTCTCGTTGTCTTTTGCGGATGCTCTCTATTGAGTTATTGTTATCTGGAAAAGCACATGCCCCCTCCCAGATGCGAAGACGTGTCACGCACCGGCAGTTCTAAGAACGGCCAGGATATTGCACGCGCGGTCGTTTGATATATGGAGCTGGAGAGAGAGCTTTTTTTGAACATGTACCATGTTGAGCGGACACAGAAAACTTGTAGTTTTATAACCCTGTCAGGAGCTCAGATTTAACAATGAGCTGTTCGGAAAACCTGCTCTTCAGTTTGAGCTGCTGCTGCTGCTGCTCCATTCATGGGCCCCACATCAGTGCTATGTCAAGGTGTCAAGAAGCTTTCCATTATTAACAAGTCTGCATTTTAATGATGATGATGACATCACAATGATGCTGGCAGGCTAACAAACATACTAATCTGTCTGAAACGTTTAAAAACTTGGTGTACTGCTTAGTGTATTGTATGTATATTGCATTTGGAACATCATCGTCATCATCAGTATGATCGTTATTTCAGGCTGCTGTTTACTTCCTGAGGCTTTGTAATATTCTCAGAAAAGATGCAGTGATAAACTTATTGGCTTCATCAGCCAGAACATCCCTGTGGTGAACCTGATAAGCACAGCTTCGGTAAGCCTTGATCTCTGCTGTAAATATTCAAGCGTGTGATTTTACTTTCTGGCGGAGTTCTCGCAAAAGCCAGAAAAACGGTAACCTTTGCCATTCGGTTTTGGTGCTCAGTGAGATGTTTTTCTTTTTTTTTTAATGCAAAAACCCTGACTCCATCAGCTTTTCGCTGGGGAACTTTAATTCAGCTTTTTTGTTGATGATATCCTTGAAGATATCCTTCCTGTGGAGTCTACAAGTGCCTGTTAAAACTGTAAAAAAATGTGTCTTATTTTTGTCACCAAAAAAATCACAGCCTATAAATGGTATTCTCCAGGCTGCCAATGCTGCATATTAATGGCCCGTACAGGGACGTTAACATTCCGCCATTTTCCTTGTAACAGCACGCATCCGAAGTCCTGTAAGAGCTTGATCAGTGTTGTTTTCTGGTTCAGACGGTAGGGGCTGAAATGATCTCCCGTCAGTCATCAGCACCATGACTGAGCCCCCTCTCCATCCCAGCGTGCCATGAGCTATGGCTCCTCAGAGAGAAACTGAAATGCGTGCGGGGGAGAGTCAGGGAGTCCGCGCATGTCAGGGAATCCGTAATTATTCTCGACAGCCTCCGGCAATCTGCGAGCGTCCCGCGCAGGGTCATCTGTCACGGGCGAGAGTGACGGATGGGAGGCAGGCAGTCCGTCACTTTACGGCGTACAGGTGCTCGGAGCCTGGCTCCCCGGCCAGCCTCGCCTGACTGTCACTTTATACGGAGCTAGATTTAGCGCTAGGTGCTGCGGCAATGTAGTATAACGGGTAATGAACTGGTCTCGTGACCTAAGGGTTGCGGGTTCGATTCCCCGGTAGGACACTGTCGCTGTTCCCTTGCGCAAGGTGCTTTATCTGCATTGCTTCAGTATATGTCCAGCTGTATAAATGGATGCTATGTGAATGCTATGTAAAACGTTGTGTAAGCTGCTCTGAATAAGAGCTTCTACAAAATGCCTGTAATGTAATTTAGGTTAACAAAGCATGCACTCTTGTGGGAAGTCCCAAGGAAACGAGAGCGAATGTTAAAAGTGCTTTAGTCTAATCTGGTAGAGCACCTGTTCTAAATGTCCTCATCTTCTGGTTCTGTCAGGCCAGGATGCTCAAGTTTCCTTTCCCCGTTTTACGCGTCTATTTCTCATCCCAAGCTACCGAATCAGGAGAGCGCAAACAAACACGCGGTCCCCTCCGAAGCGTGCGACCTCCAATGCGACGTCTCGTCGCGCTGCAGCTGCTTCAGAGATGAGTCAGAGGAAGACGCGTCCTCTGCAGCTTAGCAGGCAGACACGCAGGCGCCCAATTAGCCCAAAACGACGAGACGCAGATGACGACGGAGCCTTCCCCGACCCCGGAAAACGCTGCCTCCAATTACTCGCCGCCCCGCGGAGCTACGGGCCACACTCGGCTCCCGGCTCTGCCGGGATTCGGCCCCCGACCGCGCGGCTCATCCGTGCACTGTGCGCCCGAATAGAAGGTTTAAGAAAGAGTTTTTATTGGTGTAAACTTTAGAACTCGTTTTTATTAGTTTGCGGACTTTCCCTGCCAGCGTTATCCTGCAGCCCAGCCTGTGCGTAGCGCCTCTCTGTATTTTGTCAGCAGTGTCAGGGGGGGCTTTTGTTGGCAGAATCTTTTGCCGGGCAGCCTTGGAGCACGTTCTTCAAACTGTCACCGGCACCCGTCCAAGCTGCGAACCATCTCCCGGGAGCGGCTGGCAACGTTCCGCCTGGCAGTGCCGCTCGGGTCACCGCTAGAGCCGTGCCAAGGACGTTTAAACTGCCCAATCATAGTGTAGCGCCATTTCTGTAAGCACGGTGCCACAGGGACAACCCTGCCGTCTTCTAAGAGTACGTTATTGACTAAGGCCAGGAACACTAGAGAGCCAGTTTTATTGAAAATTGGTTTTGATCAACGCCGTGTGGGTGGGGAATGGAGATTTAGGTGACGGCACAGTTCTCTACGCACGCTTTTATCGTTTGCACTTTGATTTATTTAAATAATTTCACTGATTAAATTCGCTGGTTTATTTCACTGGTTTAATTTTCACCGGATATTAAGGTGTTTATGCTGCATTCACATTTCTAATATCCAACACGTATGAAAAAGTTCACAGATTTATCTGCTACGTTACTGTGCTTGCAGATCCCTTTGCTGTTGGTCAGTCCAATATCACCGAAAGCAGTCGTACGCATTCTTAAGTATTCAATGTTTCACATGAGCGTTGCTTGGCAACAGAGATTTTCTTTTTGTGAGACCCGAAGATGCTCGGGAGCGATGCAGCTCACACTTTTGCCGGAGCTTTAAAAGTATTCAGGCTAAAGATGTGCATCGTGGGATCTGCAGTCTCTGCACCCTGTCACCGTTTAATTACATGGTAGGTGGGCCGCGCTGCATTCTCCGCGCTCTCTGTGAATGTTTCGAAGCTTCCTGGAAATAATATTAATGGCATTCCTGTGCCCCACTTTAAGATGCAGCATCGTCTCGCGGCATCTTTAAATTGGCTTGGTCTCCGTGATTAGCAGATTTAATTAGGAACCGTGATTAAAAATTGTTTAATTACTTTGATCAGATGTTTCACTTGGTGACTAAAATCATCTTGGTCCCCAAGTAGAAAGGCAGACATCCTGATTTGAGGCGTTCTTTTAATGAGGTAATCAAAGCGGCGCTTCGCAGAACGTTCCCAGGTGAAAAGTGCACGCCGTAACTAAGGAACCGTAAGATCAGTCGCAGTGGATCTTGTTTTTTTTTTTTTTTTTTTAAAGTTTGTTTTTGATTACTTGTTGTCAAACCACTTAATTTGTATTAGACCTGCCCTGTTTCATGATGGTGCAGTAAAAACTGTGAAACAAACGCGGCACTGCTTGCCTGCGTCACCAGCAGCACGGCAGGTCATTTCATCCATGGGCTGTAATGTCGATAATTCCGCTCTGCACTGGCAGGACTGGAAGACGTGCATGAGCAGCATATATATGTATATATGTCATATCACTGCATGTGCCCAATATTATATTGATTTTGTAATCTCAGTCGTGAAAAATGAAAATTACATTCAGTCAGGGAGTCACCCGAGTTCAGCATTTGCGTACGTGGCTTCAGAAAAAGGCCTGGTAAATATTAACACTGGCCCTTGATCCCGATTCCTTTGATTCCGAGTTTTATTTATTTATTTATTTATTTACTTATTGATTGCGCTGTGTGTCTCTCGGATGGCAGTAATGGTGGTGCAGAAACTGTGGCAGCGGTCCATTTGTTCTGTTCCTGGGCCCCTCTCTCTCTCTGTGAAGGAAACCTTTGAACTGACACGATGCCAAGCGCTGCCCTAATCTTGAGAAGAAGCGGTAAATGGATCTAAACCCTCTTCTCCTGGAGGACGGGGGACGTTCAAAAAGAGGGAGAGAAAGCTTTGACAAAAAGAAATGCAAAAAAAAAAAGAAAAAACATTCTGTGAAAGCCCAGGAAAAAAGAGAAAGAAATCACCCTTGGCTGCTGACGGGTAAAAAGAAAAAGAAGAAAAAAAAAAAAAGAGCATCCCAGAGATTCATTATTCTCAACAATGCCAGCTCTCCGATTCACTCTGGTGAACAGGAAGGCGCAAGCTGAAAGTGCTGCCCTGTAGCCACACCAGCAGCTGCACGCAACATGTCATTTCCAAGCTAATGCTCACTGATGCAATTAAAAGGGAATTAGTCTGAAAGATGCAGTTCCTCAAAACTTTGCGGGAGAGTCAACAAAACACTAGTCTTCTCTGCGCCAAAGGCTATGAACTAGCTGAGCAATTTAAGCTCAAAGTGACTGCTAACTCCCTTAAAGAGACAAAGCACGTTCAACACACAATATACGGGACACAAAATTGAGCTGGAATAAAGTTCTCAGTAAGTAAGACTTGAACACCATTGATAATCGATTTAATCTAATCTGTACATTCTGTATTTATGTATATATTAATGCCCCCCCACCCTCTTCTCACACGCTGAGGAAAAGACTGCTTCACAATGCCATGCTACTTGCCACGCTACTGTAGGTTATTGCTTGCATAGGCACGCTCACTTAACCAAAATCTGTACTCATTTCACTGTCTGAATGCTGCCATTTTATTTTACTGGTCCGGTATCCAAATTGTTCATGGAATTGTGCTTGTATTCGAGTTGCCTTTCATAATGGGGCCTTGCATAGATGGTCTCGGGTAAGAACGCAGTAATGGAGGACTCCTTTCCTCCACACATTCACACACATCCTGAATTATTAAAGATGGAGAACAGAATTGTCAGGCGTTCTCCTACGCCTTAATTACAGGACTGGCTTGCTCTGCAGTTGCGGGGCACCACTTAACTCATTTCCCAGGATAATTAATGGGACTGCCGTGTCTTTGTTTCTGCCGGTCCGTTTCCTGGTTATAGTGAAGCCGGCTCCACAGTGAAGCGTGTCTGTCCGTTGGCTCGCCGACATTCATTTTCATATTGGCTGCGCCTCGATTAATAAGAGGAGTCGCGGCGAAGCGCGTTTCGCGCAGTGCCTGGTTGCGGCTGTAGCCGGGGCGGGACCGAAGGGACGCCGAACGCGCCAGCGCTTCGTAACGCTCGGGCCGGTTCAGTCGCGCCGCTCACCAGCGACGTCCGTTAGGCCCGCAAACGAAAACAAATGGCGTCATTTGCGGTCTGTGTATCCAGATGCGGGGTTACCGCCCCATCGTTCCGCATTGGAACAAACTGCGGCATTAAGAATGATTTGGGGGCTTAAGCAAACAGGGAAGCGGATACCCAGAACCGGTCCTCCCGCGAACGTCTACCGCTCGGGCTCCGCGGGTCTGAAAGCGTTCTGCCGCAGTGGGCCTGAGCACGTGGCCGCAGGCAGGCCGCACTTAGCGCGGTCTGCGTCTGGGGTAAGAAAGGGAAGAACAGAACTCTCAGGTTCATAGGGATGCAGAGAAGACGGAAACAAACGACACAAAATGGAGATTGCGGGGCAGGACGGGGTCGCTGGAGAACTGAGCGTCCTGGAGACCCGCTCCCCCTTCGGGTGACGACGGAGGGGGGGGTCGCATCAGGGTGGATTCTGAAAGGCAAAATCATAAAGCGCCCCACAGAGACTCTGGCACTCTGGGTGCCCCTCCAGACATTAGACAGAGAATTAACATTCTGTTCTTGCCTGGCCCCATCTCGGCTGTATAACTACCTGTGCCTTTAGCTTCTCAAGCAGCACCCTTTCCTCGCTTCCTTTTCAAAATGGAAGTCACCTGGGGAGAATTCTAAGATCTCTGAGGATTCTTCAGTGCTAAGTGGTTCTGGCAGGAGAGGCGAGGCGGGGGATTTTTTTTTTTTTTTCATTTACAAGTCATCTGAAGGTGAAATAGTGCTTGTTATAGAAAGCAATTATGCTCCGTTATAAAAGGGGAAGTCTCATCGCAGTTCTCAAAATGTAATTGTTTTTTTTTTTTTTTCTTCTGGGGTTGGCTTAGTGTCGTTCTTCATCATTCACCTCCAAAACGGGGTGGCGGTATTTATAGGAATCTGTCAAATTACGTGAGGCGACTGTCCTTTGTTTGGACAAATAAATTGCTTTCAGGGGATTAAAGGGGATTTGGGTAACAATTCACACGCTGCTATGGTCCAGACAGTCCTTTAGTTCTGCCCTGGCCTGGCCATCATGGGTGTAGTCTTTATTGAGCATCAATTATTTATACAGAGTTGCCACTAGATGGCACCTTTACTTCTTAGAATAAGCTACTTGGAGACGTGTGGGAGAAAGCACTTTTTTTATTTTCAGAAGAGATTTTGATGTCAATACATTTTATATCCATCACAAATCTCAATTATGAACGCTGTGCCAGAACAGCATTCCTATTATAAGTTATTTGCCATGTTTGATGAGCCCAGCATGGAGCTTGCTCTGAAACACCATATTGCCCATGTCTGTGGGAAGATCCTTCTTATTCCTTTGTATTTCCAAATGCCGTTATCCATACAGTTATGCAACAGCAAAGTTAACTCAGACAACAATAACTGAATCGTTACTGTAACCTGCTGATCCTTCACCAGTATTTTGCATATTTGGCCATATGATCCACTCTCAGTGTCAGGGAAGAATGCTAATGTTTCTTCCCCCTGCATCCGAAAACACTTTTCAAACTGTCAGTCAATGATGTCGTGATGAGAGATGGTATCTGTTGTTTGGCCTGGGCCTTTTCTTTCTGATCTGACTGCCCTGCATTTTTCCATGCAGCTGGGAGCGGTCAATGGGAGGTGGCCTTGTCCTGCTCTATCACGTTAGAGAACCAGGAAACCCCACCCCTATAAGCAGGAGTGGAGCAGTGGGGTAGCGTACCTAGAGTCTGCAGAGTTGTGTATGTCACAGTGAATCACACAGGTCCAGAGATTTTTTATAAAGCATGGGGCTGCCCTGGCTGTTTGGCTGCTTCTTTTCTTTTTTTGTGCAGTCATTTTCCTGTCACTGACATGCCAGGAACATCTGCTATGGTTTAGAGCATCTCGTATGGCTATTGAAGTGATGTCTTGTCCTTTATTTACAAAATACAGGCCAATTGTGCAAGCAGACACAAAAATGGGTGTACATCGGGTACAGATCCTGTAATTGTAAGATCTAGTCAGTGAAAACCAATATTGATCAAGTGCAAATCAGGCTTTTGAAAAACTGTCATACCTTGTTTTTAATGAAATAATTTTAAAACAATAATAGAAAACTAAATTCCAAAATGATCAGTTTCCATTCGAAAACCGGAAATACAGCTGAAAGTTGTGATGTAGATGAAAAGGGGGAAATGGAAGGGACCAAGAAAGGTGCAATATTCCAGGAAAAATCTAAATATCAATAAAAATGACATCATGGTTTTCCTTCACACTGGTTCGGTAATAAATAAAAAAAATCCTGGACACGAAGTCTACAGTTGTCCATAGGTTAGAAAGGACATAAGTGTCTCGGTAGAAGAACAGGGCTTTTGAAGTAATCCAATTGTCAGCACTAAGCCTGTTTTCTCTGTTTTGTAGCGGAGTGTGGGGGTGTGGGGGGGGGGGGGGGGGATGTTGGGGGTGGGGGGTGCGGGCGGTGGTGGGGTGCCAGCAGGTGCTCAGCAGCTCGCCAAAAGTAAGCTCTGCTATATTTATTGTAATTAGGAGATAATGGAACCTCGTTCAAGCCTCATAAATTCAACTTTACAGTTAAGCTGTCAAATACACAGTGGTACCTTCTTACGATCCTCTGCCTGCCTTCCAGTCTGTCGCTAAACTTTTTAAACTTTCCTTTGAACAGTTTGCTTTAATGTGTTCAAAGTTTCAGAGACAAAGAAAAAATAGAGGAAACGGCAAGGCTTCATTTAGAAATGTATGGTCAATGGATTAGGAAAATTCTTCTAAAGTTTCTGCTGTAAATTCTCTTGGAAATACCTAAAATAAAACAAATGCCATTATTTATGAACAGTCATCATTTCGAAGTTGTTAGTGCAGTTGAAACTGCAAATGATGATATATTATTTCCTGTTTTCCTGTAAAGAGTCTTTGTGACAGTGTTTATAAAAAGCAATTTTCTAGTAAAACTGAATGTTAGATGTGTGTATGTGTATACACTCAGTAACCACTTTATTAGGTACAACTGATTCTGAACGCAAATAGCCTGCTCCTCCAAACAGTGGCGGTAACTAAATATACAAAGCATGCAGACACAGTGAAGAGGTTTAGTTGTTGTTCATTCGAACATGAGAATGGACAAGAAAGATACATGGTATTGATCACTTGCCCACTGTAGCCTCATCTTCCTGTTCTTAGCTGACAGGAGTGGAACCCGGCATGGCTTTCTGTCGCTGTAGCCCATCTGCTTCAAGGTTCTACACGTTGTGCATTCAGAGATGACCTTCTGTCCAGCACTGTTGTAAACAGCTGTTATTTGAGCATGTGTGGCCTTTCTGTTAGCTTGAATGAGTCTGCCCATTCTCCTCTGACCTCTCTCATTAACTCATTAATATTAAATGCTTTTCCCACAGCACTGCTCTTGGTTCATCGCACCGTTATCTGTAAACTCTAACCACTGAAGTGTGTGAAAATCCCAAGAGGGCATCTGTATCCGAGGTGCTGGAACACCACCCCTGGCACTGAACATAGTACCACAGTCAAAGTCACTTAGATCACACATTTCACACATTCTCATGTTTAGTCAAACAACAGCTACATCTTTCACCATGTTTGCATGCTGTATATATTGAGTTGCAGCAACATGATTCGCTGTTCGGAGGTGCTGACTATTTGCATTACCGAGCAGGCATTCCTAATAAAATGGCCACTGATGGTGTGCTGTCAAACATATGCAGAGCAGGAGCAGTGGTTTTGCATCACTCAATTTTCTTTGCCTCACCTCTCCAAATCCATTGCTGCAACCTTCAAATACACCAGACATTTATGACTTGCTAGCTAATCAATCACTGCACATAACATCTTTGACAGTGATTCACACATCACCTCAGCAAGGTGCAACTTTTTCAGAAGTCCTTACCTGGCTCCTGGTGACTTCAAATTTTTGGATATGGCTGTAACCAGGGGTTATATTGAGATATTGGATACAGTATACAATATATTGCACAAATGTTAGATGGGCTCCTAGTCCTTGTCCATCCCATTAATAATAAAAAGATACATTTTCTAACCGTCCACAATATGTCTAAAGTACGTATTTTGTAATGCATGCCTTATATTTATATTTATAAACACAGATACATCTTTTTTAGCCACAAAAAAAGATCTTCCATTTCCTCCCCCCCCCCCCTCATTTTTCTATTTTTCTTATAAAGGAAATGTAAAAAAAAAAAAAAAAAAACCTGATGATATCTTTATGTTAAAGCTATTTTATAATTTTACAGGGACTCAGAACTGGGGAGAGAGAGAGAGAGAGAGAGAGAGAGAGAGAGAGAGAGAGAGAGAGAGAGAGAGAGAGAGAGAGAGAGAGAGAGAGAGAGAGAGAGAGAGAGAGAGAGAGAGAGAGAGAGAGAGAGAGAGAGAGAGAGAGAGAGAGAGAGAGAGAGAGAGAGAGAGAGAGAGAGAGAGAGAGAGAGAGAGAGAGAGAGAGAGAGAGAGAGAGAGAGAGAGAGAGAGAGAGAGAGAGAGAGAGAGAGAGAGAGAGAGAGAGAGAGAGAGAGAGAGAGAGAGAGAGAGAGAGCGAGCAGTGAGCAGAGCTGCAGGGAACCTCTGTCCTCGCTCCGGAAAGCGCTGCAGCCTCCTCGGGTGTGATGTCCACTGTCCATAGAGCCAGCCGCTCATCCTGCGCTTTTGAAATGAATCTGTCAGCTCACCTATTCCCTGGAAAGCCACACTGCTTTGGTTTCTCCAGCACTGTTTTTCAATTTGCTTGCTAGGATTTTGCTGTTTAGGTCGAAGAAATCTAATAACATGCTTGATTATTACTCTGTGGCTCCAACTTTGTAATGGGTGGAAGATAAAAAGAGAGAGAAGTCTCATGCTGTTTTGCAGTATTAATACTAATGGTGTTTTTGAGAGTCTCAAGGAATTGTGCCTTTTTGACAAGTGAAACAAAAGATCAGTTTGCATCTTTAGATATTTGTTTTCTTCTTTATATTTCAGGGATAGTATATTGTATAAGGGGAACATTTCTGTATCACTCTATATCAAACTGCACTTTACGGTCACCCTACACTCAGATTCTGCAGAATCAGACCTGTGCCTGTGCAGTCTGTGGAAACTCTTAGCCGAGGAGAGCTTGAAAAGCTAAAGCCAGTGTCATGTTTACCAGATTGAAAATTATTGCACTGTGTCCTTTTAAGATCTCTCAAAAATAACTGAAGCTTTTGATAAAAAATACATCTACCAGGCTAAGTGGAACAAAGACTGGTGTGTTAAAAAAAACCTACTGCTTTTCGAAAGGCTCAGTAATTCATTTCCTAAGTGGGTCTCCATTTTGCTGTGCTCGCAGGCTATTTAAATAGCGCATGCAGTGTCACCGGGTTAAGCTGCATGTTTAAGTCAACTGTCATGTTGGGACAAAGTCGACCTGCCCCTAAAAACAGGCACCCTGCCTTTTATATTATTCTGGAGCAAGACAGTTAGAGTGCCACTAGAATTAAGATTATAGGACAATACATCTTGCCCCTGCTTTCCACATCTGTCTGGTTTTACAACAGACTCGGATAATTATGTGAGAACAAGAGAACTGCACTGTACTTAAATTACAGAACCAATTAAGTGCATAGTAATGGTGTGCTTCTGTTATAATAAGTGTTGCTAATTATCAGTCCTAATTTCTACATTTAAAAAAAATTAAAAACATAATGGGCCCTATTTTGAAGGTGCAAAAAGCCAATGTGTAGCTATTATTATTGCAATTATAACAATTAGCAGACACACTGCTGTATAACAGCGTCAATTGTATTCAGCGTTCATCTTGAAACATAAGTGGTCATGCTTTGTCTGCAATTAGCAATTTATTTGTGAAACCCTGACTGATGACCCACTGTTGGCAAAATAGACATGTGAGAGTAGCAAATAAGAGCAGGAGGGAGCATGAGATATGTGACACAGGCACTCATTAAAGGGTAAAAGGATCGTGGAAATTGTCCAGTGCCACACCTTCACACCTTTGCCTCAGTACAAAAGTAGACCTGCGCATTTTGCCCTGGGTGCTCACGCTGCCACAGATACCAAAACAATTTGACTGCTATTATTTATTTCTTTAATTCAATTTTCATTCAATTAAAAAAAAAACAATTGCATTACCATTTACATCCTTAAAATATGGCCCATTGTCTCTGTTAGAGAGTGGGGGATAGTATAGGCGATTTTACACTGCTACAGGCCCTGTATTTATATGTTTTGCGTGGGCTGCTGTCCCCAGTGAAGATGAGAAGGTTTAGCTGGAGCCCGTGTGGAATGCTCTCAGGAGATGGTCATTCTGGGGACACGGTGCCTTAGTTACCAGGATTCTGCCCGCTTCCCTGCGGTTGTCTCGCGGCTGCTGACAGCTCCTGTGCCATTTCAGCATGTCGCTACTTCCGCTTTGACTTGAGGTTCAGGTTAACACCGATCATTACACAGCTGCTCCATACTCTTAATAGCGATACTGAAAAACAGATTCTAACTATTTTGAAGCTAGGGTAATTTAAAGGTGTTGTATGGAAATGATTTAAAATCAAATATCCCTGATAGATCATGGCCATGATAGAATTATATCTGTGGCTAACAGGGAATGAGATTCAGTTGGATAAATTTAGTTCCTGTAGATCCACAAGGATCTGAGCCAAAGAAAAGAAGGAACTGGCTTGGTTAGTGAACTACCTAATTTAGTTACTACATAAATATGGATGCAAACCCAGCTTGAAAAGCTATCATTACAGAATCAGAAACCATTTTTACACATGCATTACCTGTTTCAAATCTTGACAGGATCTACTAGGACCACTGTGGGTTTTCCCCTAATAATACGAGTGTTGTTGATCCCAATATCTGACACGTCAGTTGTATTTTTATTTTTTATTTGAATGTTGGTGCTGTTCACTTTCTCTTGCCACTAGGGCATGCTGTACATTTTAAGTACATGTTAAAATGCATGAAATGATTGGTTTTCTAAACTAGAGCAGACCACATGGTACATGATGTAAGGATGCATGTAGTCGATGTTATGTATACAGCTGAACTGCGGTTTTCTGATTGGCATTCTTTACGAGTAGAAGAAAGCTGGGAACACACACGCGACTTGACTGTGATTCTGGATAATTATTGCATGCTCTACTAATGGCATAGGGCAAACTATGGAGGCGGGGTATTGGATGATTGATAGATGTTTTTTCATGGCAAACGATTATAACCTAATAATAATGCATTTGGTCAAACTGATATTGTCCCCAGACATCTTAAATAAATTATTATTGTTAGAGCAGACAGCGTAGATTGAGATACACGATCATATACTAAAGCATTTTAACTTTCTGTACTGTGTTTGGTTTTTACTACTCACAACATTTATTGGAAAATAACTCATGTGCCCTTATAAAGCAAGGTCTTTCTCCCTGACTGATTAACCTTATTACATAGGTATTACTATCATTGACTGCTTGTTCAAAATAAGTGTTTTCCATTCAATGCCAGTTGGCATATTATCTTGACATAAATAATATGCAGATAATGAACCAGGAAATTATCAATATTTTCTTTGCTTCAGGTTATTCTTTTTCATGTTATTTGAGTGTGATGGCTTTTCCATCCTCCCAAGGTTACACAAAAGGGCACTGTACCCTCTTGCACATGGCTAAGTTCTGAACAACGCTGGCAGGATATCTAACTGATGGCTCCAGGTTTTTCATGCATTATTCATTCAGCGAATGGGAAAGCAGTTTCTTCCAAGAATGACAGAATTACACAATCACACGTGATACTAAAGTTCCTTACTGGTTTTTTTTTTAGCTCTGAATATTTCATGAGGATATTTTTAAATCATGTATGTTAAACCTGTCTATGGACATCAATAGGTACTGAAGTCTTAGGTACATGTAAGTCAATCATCAACTACTCTTGATTTAAATGAACCATCTGTGATACAACTTACCATATAGTGGCAGTAGGTGCTGCCATGTGTTACTCATGAGAGGAAAATGTAACGATGGCTTTCTGTGAATTTCATGTGTCCCAGCCCCGGTTAATACCAGTTTATATGACATCGTCACTTTGAACAGACAATTTAAGAAACTGGAACTGCTCCTACAGACCTCAGTTTGCCACTGAAACATGCAATTTTATTTGGTTGTTACTTCAAGAATGTAAGCTTGGCAATTGTGGCTTTAGATTCACATAATTTCCTCAAATAAAATCATTTAAAATTCCAATCGTTTAGCGGCTGGCTCCCATGTCCTGTGTCACACAACAGTTTAGGTGTTGATTTTTGACCTTTTAGCAATGTCATATGTGTTTTATCTGGACAACAGGGGAGAACTGTGCGCTTGACCTTCTCGCCCGATCAAATGCCAATCTCACAGCCGCGACCGTCGCCCTCAAAACCTCTATCAGTCATCAAAAGTGTGTCTTCTGCGGTGGATCTCCTCAATGCAGAGAACTCTGCCCTTAGACGAATATAATGTGCCTTCTGACATTTCCAGCTGAATATCAGAGACAGTTTAGATGCAGATTGCGGTCCCTGCAGCTCTTCTCTGCCTGGGATAAAATCAGGTTTCTGAAGCTGAACTGTAGAGTCTCTTTTGCTTCCTGTCTACTGACCATTTTGAAACTTTTTTGAATGCTATTTAATTATCATAGAAATGACACACCGGGTAGGGCACAATCATTTTTTCTTATATTGCATACATTGTACTTTAGAAGAGTTTTCATTTGCACGCAGACAACAAACCGCATAGAAACACATTTTGACCACCTGAGACCATTGTGGCAAATGACATCTGCAAATATTAACAAAATCTATATCTCTAAAACCTATTTGCGTTGAAACATATATCCTTACAGTGGAAGATTCATTGATTAGATTTTTCCTCTAAAGACCCTAATGATAGGAATATCCTCAGGTCTTATCTGATTTTTATTGCGTTTAAAGTGCAATGTAGCATATCCTTTTCACTTCTTAACACTCTTCAATCTTCAAACCTAATAAAGCGCATGGAAAGGGTCAGTCAGAATGCAGGGAACCCCTGCCAAAAGTGCCGTATTGCACCGCAGTTGAGCACCTTAAGTCCGGCAATTCAGGACCCTGAAGTCACAGTTGTGGGACTAGAACAAGAGTCAGCCCACTCTCCCTCTGCACAAAAACCACATTATCCCCCAATGACCGAAGAGGCTGCAAACGGCGGCACTCAGTGGGCAATCTAAATGAAATTAGCTGAGCATTTGGTTTATTTATGGACAAATGGGTCTTCTCGATTAAAAGGCATCATTTCAGTTTGTTTTCAAAAGAGACTTTTGGCTCTCTACAACTTTTTATGAGACATTTGGCTCTATACAACTAACAGAATTTATTTTATTTTTTTTCAGTTATACAATGCGGTGGGTTAAGCATGTCCGGGAGTACATGGCAAAAGAAGAATGGATGGAAAGATGAATGCAAACCTCTTTCACAGACGGTGTTTTATGTCACAAATTAAGTAGGTGTGAATAGCGGCGTTTCCCTTCCCTCACAGATGGCTCGGCATTTGGATGCCCTGCAGTTCTGAGCGTAAACGCACAGGAGCAACCTGCTGGATGTTTCCCATTTTTAATATCCGTCGTTGACATGGCATGTTTCAGAAGGTTAAGCTTTAGGCCACCGCGGGTATTCATAACAACACATTTAAATCGCCAAAAAAAGCATGCGCGTCAGGAGAGAGTGCAAGGCCGCAAGCAAGGCAATTGCCCCAGCGGCTTCTTCGCAAGTCACCGGGTTTCAGGCAGGTCAAAGGAAATGTCGGCATCAACGCGCTTCAAAACACGAGTCTTCATATTACAAAATAATTCATTTTCATGGCTCGAGTCATTAAGATAACAATCAAACATAAAAGTAACTAATGGTGCCTAATGAAATAAAATTTAATTAATAAAGCTTCATAAGCTCCATAAGCTTCTACTGCCTGAAAATCGTAATTCACCAAATTAGCCAACACCTGCCCCCTCTTATTCCCTACTTCCTGTAAGGTGTTGTGCAGTGACCGATATGCACACTACAGGTAAGTGTTCAGGTATTTAGGCACTCTAGGTAAGTGTACTGTTTCTTCACAGAATGCAATGGCAAACATGCAACCAGAAAATAAAAATGTGCAAATCATAATATATATACAATAATACAATACTAAACCATGCCACCTATGAGGCTTAAGGCTCCAGAACCCTGTCCCTAATAGTGTATGGGATACATAATTACAATAGTGAAAATACTAAGGAGCCTATATCCATTTGTAATAGCCTATGATCATACCCATCAATAATGTTAAAAGTAACCATTCATAATGTGTAGTCGATAATAACCATTTTAGTTCATAGATTTCGATTAATCAAAAAGTTGACAGTAGTCTTTTCATTTATTATTTCTGGGGTCAGAGGTTCAAGAACATGACCCACTGTCGCAGCTCAATATTTACCCCAGAACCTTTCGATCAGAAGCCTCCACCACAGCCAGAGCTTGCTGACAGACCTCTGCAGTGCATTAGTCTTTGTTTTCACCAAGACACAGACCTTGAGCATCCGGTAGAGTTTTGATGATACATTCCATCACCCACGAGTTTCTGGGAGCTGTGTCATCTGCTATAAGCACCGGGCCCCCAGGAGAGAAGTTCCTTCTAGTTTGTCTCCATTTACTTATTTCCTGCATTACGGGCAGGTGTTCCAGCATTTCCAGAAAAGGTCTGCAATGTATTGAATTTGCTTCCATCTACAGTTCAAGTTCAAGTTCAAGTTTATTATTACCCACATGGCAGAGGTACACTGAATAGCATGGGCATTACAATAATAAGGTTATTCAGTAGAGATCTGGGGTTAGTGAAATACACCACCGGTAGGCTGGATCTTTCTGGTGACCGAGTATTATTCAAGTTATGATCAGGCTTGATTTGTATTAGATTATTGATATGAATGTAAGGGGACTTGTATGATCGATAATTTAGGGGTCTGTAACCTGCAATTGTTGAAATTGTTTTAAAAGATTTAAAAGATTTACGACCTGTATCACATAAGTACTGGCCATTATAGCATAAGTACAGGCCATTTTCTAGAATATTCCTGGTGGCATGATTGGCTGGTACTTTAACTGAAGAAAATGGTTGGGGAGGTAATGGTTCCAAGTCATTAGGATAATTTGACACTGAGGTTACAGGTTCATTGTTGCTTACATCCACTTTGCACATTTCTGTTCTTAAATTCTCATCATTAAGGGTCTGCTCTTTGGTCACTGAATGCAGAATCTTCTTAACAGATCTGAGTAATCTCTCGCAAACAACACCATAGTTTGCTCCAGTTGCAGGGTTTAATATCCATTCAAGAACAACTGTTGTCAGCATTTTAAAAAATCTTGCTGCGATACAGAATTTTCTCAAAGCATTTATACAGGGATCTGGATCAGGGAAGCTTTCGACTTCTAGATGGACAGCACATGTCACCAGGCAGATAGCTCTGTACCTTTTTACATAAGTACAATCTCTTTTGACCTCTATGGGGCCAGAGTAGTCAATGCTCACATGTCTAAATGGTGGAAGGTCTAACATGATGCAATGGAAGGTCTGCTATCTTTTGTTCTCCTACTTTTCTTTGAAAACATCTGCAGAAGATACACCAGTGAGTGATTTCTCTAGCTAAGCAGTTTCTCACTAACTAATAGCTTTGTCGTAGTTCGGACAGCACGTAAGTTCTACCAGAATGACCCATCCGTTCATTGTTAATTGAGCCCGCCTCCTACTTTGAGCAGTCCATTTTCCAGGATAAAACCCTCTAACTTTTATTTCCCCGCATTGTAGATCCTTCATTTCTTCTTTGAAATGTTGTCTTTGAATGCATCGGATGATTGACTGCTCTGCCCTTTTCTTCCTCTGAAAGATTTTGCCCTGAAATCATTGTTTTGAGGTCATAAACTATCAGAAATCACAGTAGTACCAACAATATTGTTTTTTTAAAAAAAAAATCTTATCTTAAGGATTTACTTAAATTTCAGAATCCATCCAACTGCTCTTTCTTTACTATTCCATTTTAGAACTCACGTACTTAGTCCATACAACGCTTTTCTTCTTACAGAGTTATAGTATTGACAGAAATAACTATTTTAACCTCAGGGTCATTTGAGGTGATACGGTGATGGAGTCCCTTAAAAGTTTAGGCCAATATTTGTCTTCCTTTTCTAGCAAGTCTGGGCCCATGTATCCAATGCTTATCATTTTAGGAAGATGTTGACATCCAGACCTCTGGATGCATCATCCTCTTGGTTGTCCTTTGAACTCACTTATCTCCATTGGCTTGGTTTAGATAGCTCTTAGACGATGGAATGCCTGCTGGCAAAAAAAGGTATGGAATATGGTGTTTTCATTATTGATGTACTTCAAAACTGATGGACTGTCCAGAAAATTGATTCTGCCAGTGGTATTTGCAGTTCCCTTTTCAACATTCTGTCCATAGATGGTGTTGCTACTGCTTTTCCCATCACAAAGGCTATACACAGCACATTTCATTCTTGTTATTTGGATATCTCAGATAGCTTTCTGACTCACTAACATCACAAAAATGATAGAGAGTTTGGACAGTTTTGACTCCACCGAAGTCTGTTGATTTCATGCATCTGCTGATTTGGAGACTGGGCAGCTAATTGAGATTGCCACAACTTACACAGAGACTCAGGTAAGGAAGCCAAGTGGATTGTATACTGAACTTATGACTGAGAGCATACCTCTTCTTGTTAGTGGCCTGCTCTTGACATTGGACTTGAAACTGAATCTATCCCTCTAAATATTACATTAGATACCAAGTGCTTGTTTTCAGGTAACTTTCCTCTGCCCAGGTGCAATTCTTGAATCAGCTTCCCTTTGTCATCATCAGGAAATGATGCTAGAATTATTCTGCTGTTAACTAATTCACTTAGACTAGTCCACTTGTATTCTTTATGATAGGGTTCATTTTTCTTCAGTTTTTTTGTGGAGGCTCATATCATGCTGCTGCTGGTTATTGGACATAACTACATACATCACCATGACAAAAGAGGAGAGGTAAGTAGTAATAGCCATCTTTAAGGCTTATGTTGTTGGATACAATATTCATAAAGATTCTGTCTTTCTCTGACATTTCACTTCTTATTTTGTAATGCTTTTTTGATTGTACTGTTTGATGAGTAGTTCCATGTTCGCTTCTGAAATTATGTTTGCTTTCACTTGTGGCCTACTTCATCGGTCACAGTGTAGTTGAGTGGGCCACTGACCACCCATCCCAAAAGTGTCTTTACTGCACATGGTCCATATGGTTAACTATTTGCCAAAGCTCCATAACTTTCAGAATAGTGACCCCCAATCAAAAGCACAATATCAGCATCAATCTGTGTTAACTGAACATCATTCATGGCTTTTCTGAGATCATTGGTGGTAAAGAATGTCTCCTTTAAAAACCAGAATTCTGCTTTGCATGTCTACTTTGGGTAATGTGATAAATGTGCTGCCTTGAATGTCAATGACTTCCAAGTAACTTACTTCAAAGCTAGTGACGGGGCTTTTTTGTGCCACAGTTTTCAGCGTGATTTCTCTTTTCTTTCCTTGAGCATTCAGCATTTTCATGAGGTTCTCCATGCAAATGGTTGGCAAACTGCTAGGATCCAGGAAGGCATAGGCTGTAATAATTTCACTTCCCTTTTCTACTTTCTCCTGTACTGGCATGATGGTGAGTGCCCTCTCCTCTCTGGCCCTGCTGTACTTACCAGGCCCATGTAAGATGAGAGCACTGTGGACTGAGGTTTCTTCTTGGGAGCCTTTACTTGACCGTGAGTACTTCTGCGGTTTAGAAGCAGTGTAAAAACATTTCTCATTGTGTGTCTTTTTTCTCTTTATCCTCCATGTCCATACCCAGCAGACTTGGATGTGTTCCCTGGCAACCTTGACAAAACATCCTCCTTTTGTAGTTCTTACTTAAGTGTTCCTTTGTAAGACATCCAAAGCAGAGTCCTTTTTCTTTTGAGAATCCACCATATCCTTGTTCTGCTGCACCCTTAATTGCTGGCAAGTGAATTCTCACCTGTAAAGAAGAGACAGGGTATGCTGAACACATCAGATGGTTTACTTTCTAGGTTGAATTCAATGGGTGTGACTGAACCTGTCACAGTTGTGACTGCTATAGCAAAGATGCTTCTATTGTTATCAGTTTTGTCACAATTGGCAGTTTAATGCCGGGCATAGTTTTCTGCTGCCTCCTAATGCAGTATCCTGAATATTGCCAAACATTGGATCTGAGGCCTTTTTTGCTTGCCTCTCCAGGAAGGCTACAAGATCTTGCCGGTTGATTACAACATTTCATAATATCATGGGCTACTGATCTCCATTCCTCCCTCATCTTAAGTGGCAGTTAGAGGGCATAAGCGAGTAGAGCGTGGTTATGCCATCATTTGATGTTTGCACGATTCAGAGTCTTGTCAATGTAAGCATTCTATCTCATCACCCAGATATTCCAGAAGCAGTTGTTGCCTCAGGCCCAGTGTATAGGCAGTTGCTGACTAGATCTCTAGGCTGAGCAGAAGTGTATTGCTCAAGGTAACAGAGCCTATTTGGTTGACTTGAGTTTTGTTCTTAATTCCATGCTCAAATGCCCTTTTAAAAGACCTGAAATAAAGAGGGTCTCCATTAAAACTGGTTTATCCTTGATGGGGAGTAGAGTTAGGGTTTCCTGCTCGATGAGTGTTGCCACCAGGTCATTCTGTCTCCACATGATGTTTGAAAGAATATGTTATAAAGATGAGTGCCAGTAATAGATATATTGATTGGTCATTGGATAGGTGCCTACTCAATCTTTTATTTTCTCATAAAGGCTATGAATATTCAACTTCGTGTTGGAACTTGGCTCCAATTATTTATTTATCATACAGTATGTAAAAAAGAAGAATTAAAATAGAGGATATTTCTTCATCTAATATTTACAGAATAAAGCAAATATATTTTGAAATGGATGTTTTGATTACGATTGTGCTTTTTTTGATAAGCCATTGTATAAGCGGGATAATGTCCAAGGGACGGAGCATTACGCAATCTGAATGCCCAGTGCTGACGTAAATTACCCAGGACAAATTTACTACCTCTGTCAATTGTATTGAAAATATGGTTTTCAAAATATGTGATTCCATTGCAGTGGAAGCGTTCCTTTAGTAATCCAGCAAATATTCCATACCCTATACCATTTAGCAAGGAACACGTATTTATAATACCTCAACCACGTTTTCCAGTATTAAAATTCAGTTTGGTTTTCAGTCGAGTTTGACAGCATGTTTGTTATCATGGATAGCTAGTTAACCAACGACTGAATCATATTCAAAGGCTAAACTATGTAGTCGAGCTATAACTAGACAAAGATACTCTATATGGGCATGCATGAGCATCAAGCTGACACTGTTGCAAGAATGATATTATAACTGTTGGGTTGCTTACTCTTACAAATTTCTATTTCATTGAGTCAGACCAATGGCCATTCATTTAGAACTCTGATTGAACTTTTGTAGGTGCTACTTCACAGCTAGGCGTCTAAGGAAAAAAAAAGATTCTTCCCCATGCTCGGAATCGCTTTGGAATCGAGCACATTGGTCGATCACTCGTTCTGTGAAAGAATATAAAGTCAACATCCCTAATATGGTGGTCTTTGCTGTTTTCATCAGCTGTCAATGGAAAGCTTTGATATTGTTTTTTTCTATCTCCTTCGCTTTGACACCGTGAAAAGGTGGTGGTGGTTGCTCAAGCACAGTTCTCTGAAGAGGAGTTTTTTGAATAGCGATACGGATGTATGTTCAACTGGTGCCTGTTTGGTGTCCACAGAGTGAGTGAGCTGCCTTATTCTTTCATTGAAGTATGATGTCATGTCATAACCTTATGCCACTGAGTTAATTTGAGAAGACATGTCAAAGCATTCAGGGGCTTTTATTTTGGCAGCAGCTGTGTTGGTTTTCTCCTTCAATGATTTTCCTCAGCATTTGCGCTCGATATTTGGCTTCCTCCATATCCAAAGGCTGCTTGATACTGAGTGCAGCAGCAGCTTTGTCTGCCTCAGCTTTCCTCAGTGCTGAGGAAGCAGTAGCTGATGAGGTAGATGGGTAACTAGATTTAGAAGTTGTTGAGACCTTTGAAGATGTTTTTTTATGTGTGACCACTGAAGAGGTGTCATCAGACATAACATTACATTTAGCAGCACGAGACTAATGAAGTGTTTGTTCTTCATTCATATTCATTCGTTTTAGAAAGGCAATCTTTTTCAATTTTTAATCCATGTTTTAGTTTCAAACAGAAATTCTCAGAAATATTCAACTTCTTGATCATCTTTTCTTTCCTCAACAGGAAGCAATGTTTGCGCTGACTCTTGAATTTGTTCAGACTCAACGAGAGCGCTGTCAAATGTTACCGTGAGCCGCTTCACCTCATCAACATTCCCTGTTTGGTTTTGCGGCTCTTTAATTTTGTTCATTTTACAAGTGCAAGGCGCTAGTATAACCCTACCTGACCCAACGAGTTTCATTAACATTCCCCCCTCTGTTGTAACAGCAGGAGCAACCTGTGCATTTATTTCACCCTTTCTGTACTTTACAATATTTTATATCTCATTAACTAGGTTATTTTAAGACACACCGTCTTTCATTGGATGAATTTATAGTATTCACATTACATTTGTAAGAGACTTTCATCATTGCATCCACAAAGAACAGTCAGTTCATTCATTTACTTACTCATGAAGCTCTGATCAATCTCATCCTGCAAGAAACTAGAAGCATTATATTTTTGAACAGAATATAATGGCAAAAATGCAATCAGCAAATAATAATGCAAAAATCCATATATATATATATATATATATATATGGTTTTGTTTAAGGGTATTTTTATACAGTTTGGCCTCACCTCATGTAGAAATTACAGCACTTTTTATACATAGTCGTCCCCCATTTCTGTGCACCATAATTTTTGGGACATGTTTATGTTATGCAAATGAAAGTATATGTTTAGTACTTTGTCACATATCCTTTGGATGCAATGACTGCTTGAAGTCTGTGACCCACAGACCCACAATACTAGAACACATAAATAATTCATTAAGATAAATATTTCCAGACACAAACAATTAAAATGATGCTTTTCTTCCATGACTTTGTTGATTCAGAAGAGTTAGCAGAGTTAAGTTTATCTGGTATTATTTTTGATTAGCAGAAGTATTAACCCTTGATTAAAATAATAAAAGATATGCTGATGATCAGAATTATCTGCCAAGAGTCGCAATAAACTAGCCCATAGCTGTGTGGGGCTACATGAATCTGTTCAGAATTTCACTTCTGATCTTGATATAACAAATTTGATTGTTAAGATCACAAGGGCTATATACCATATTGTTGAGAAAAAAGTGGTAATATCACAATAATTTAAACTGAGATTAATGTAATTTATGTCAGGGTACATAAATGTGACGCAAAGACGCATCTTTGACGCAAACCCGGAAGTCAAGTTTGCTGATCTGCAGAACATCAAGGCCTCCAGAACCAGGCATTCTGGTCTGTTGTTCACTGGGAAGTGAACAGTGATTAACATATTATTTTGGACCTGGATCTTTTATGTCCGTGTATGTTACCAATAAACCAAACTCACTTTTCTTGTTAACACATGCATAGAACTCTCACTGACAATACAGTGTTATTAGCATGCTCACACTAAGTATTTATCCATTGATGCACGTTGGTAATGCTAATGCATATAAAAGCACCTAAATAAAAACCATTGACTAGTAACAGGGAATCTCAGCCCCTTTTGCCACAGAAACATTAACAATGTTGTCATAAATAAACACTTATATCTTTAATATGTACAAGCTCTGTTTTCAGAGTGCAAAAGCTAGGTCAAGTACTTATGCAGATCAAAAACAGGTTTGTACAAATCTGTTGTTTTTTGTATTGTTTTTTTAAAAAAAATACGTGAACACACAAGTCGCAGCAGCCCTGAGTGGTTGCATCAAGTATCCTTGATCACTTAACGTATGATTTTGTACTCCTGGAAAATAGTAGGAAGCAAAATACTGCAAAAAAAAAAAAAAAAAAGTTGAAATACTCATGTCCTTAGACCAGCTCTTAGTGGAACTGTGGGGAAGGTGTCTACATATTTTTTTGCTACCTCACATTTCACGCATAACTTTTGTCACCGACGCAGCTGCAAGTAACTAAGTTACCTAGGTAGTAGCTAGCTACTGGAGGATTTATTTCTGTTTGCGTCTGTAACTGACATCATTCCAGCAGAAAGAGAGAAAGCTTGTCATCACTCTTGAAGCCCATCAGATCTTTCAGCTCTCGTCATTGTTAAAAAGCCAAACCTGTGTTCACTTGGTGCACTCCTGTTTTGTCTCTTTCTTGGTTAAAATTCTGTTTGGCAGAAATCTTCTTTTTTCATTTTTTTTTTTTTTTTGCTTTTTTAAAAAATCAGTATAAGCTGTTATAAGGTTGAGCTGATAATTTTAGCACCATCTCTGCAGTATCTTTGATCTGTGTAGCCCCATCCTGCCGGCTCTGGCAGCGAGGGGAACGTTCAGCAGTATTGACTGGCAGGTGGGGAAGCCTCCTTGCAAAGAATCTGGAATCACATACTGTCCTGATTGGTTGTTAAAATTCAAGCACTGTGGAATTTGGAGGGGTTATTTTCCTGCTAATGCAGAGTTTTAGTTAGCTCATAAGCAGATGTAGGTAATACAACCACAGTCTGGAAGGGCTGACATAAAAGCACTTTCCATTTCTATTCAAATGGTAAATGGACTGCATTTATATAGCGCTTTTATCCAAAGCACTTTACAATTGATGCCTCTCATTCGCCAGAGCAGTTCGGGGTTAGGTGTCTTGCTCAAGGACACTTCGACATGCCCAGGGCGGGGTTTGAACCGGCAACCCTACGACTACCAGACAATCGGTCTTACCTCCTGAGCTATGTCGCCCCCATATTCAAAATGTATTTAAATATTTTAATAATACGTAGTATTTATGTGGATTTGAAATAGATGGAAACATTCTATGGCACCTAGAACTATGCATGTAAAAATTCAGGTTATATATGCTAATATCATTATGAATATATGCTATCAAATGTAGTACTCTTATTTTGAAATTACCTTATACCCAGAGAAAACAGGTCCAGTGCCTGGAAAGGAAAATCCGCTCTTTAAAATTCTGTTAAATTAAATTTAAGCCCTGCCTGAGTCCATGTTCAAACATCCCTTACATCATTTCATAAGCAGATTATTAGTCTTATATTAATTAAAAAGGCTTAGTTGAACTCCTGTGCCTTTTGTTCCCTCTCTCCGCGCCCGTTCCGAGAACAACGTGTACATGGACTCGGCGTACCAGGCTAGGTTTTCAGCCTGGTGGGAGAGCCCTGTTTTTCAGCACATTTTTCAGTTCTAATCTGACTCTCCCCTGATCTCGGAGGGGCCAGCTTTCCTCAAAGACGGAAAGAACTGGATGCTGCAATGCAGTCGGCGCTCACAAAAGACTGGAGTATTTCATCGGCAGCGGTCTTGGTCTCTTGAGCTCTTTTTTAAAAGCGTGCATTCACTCAACTGCTCTGTTTCCTTCAGGTCTTAACTATGTGAAAGGTGGTTCTCGCTTACACATGGTTGCGCTTTTATGTTGTTAAATATATATTTCAGTGGTGTTGCCTTTGTTCAGGAAGAAAGAAATATAAAAACACAAGTAGAGACAGATGCAAAAAAGAGCTAAAGCTTGGCAATGCTTTGAGAGAGTGTGTTGCACAGTCTGAGGGAAAAGGCAGTTTGCTCTGTTGCAAAGGCATGTCCTGTGGTCTACAAGAAAAGTTGTACTTGTGAGACCTGGTTTTTTTAAGGTCTTAGAAAGTTATCAGGTCTTAGATCACAAAGAGTTGAGAGGATGCTGGATGGCACAGGGAGAAGAAGAATGAAAAATGTCATGTGCGCTGGCACCAGCCATGTGTGATATATCCGCGTTGCCGATAGGTGCTGAATGGATTGTGCAAACAGGAAGTTCCACCTAGGTTCAAAGCTGTAAAAAACCAGAGTGCATTCCAACTGAGTGCATTCCAACTGCTTATTTTCTTACCTTTCCTTGCCTCCTTTCATAGTATGGAAGGTCAAATATATGTGAAATTCGCATCTGGAATCTCACGTTGTCAACATGGGTGCTTTCCACTCACTTATCTTATTTGTCCTTTGTCTCCAAGGTCTCCTTGACTGACCCAGAAATCGATCACAGTGCGGCATCTTTAAGGAATTTCCAATCTGTTTAAACTCCTTCCAGGAGCTAGGATGCTCGCAAAGAATTCTTGAGCAAGGAAGCAAGAGTGCATCCTTTGCGTAAGTTTTTTTTTTTGGTATGCGTGACGTATAATGATTGACCTGTGGATCCACCTCTCCCCATCTGCTACCTCTGTAATTAATGTGGCTTCAAACTGATGCGTGATTGATCAAGGACTTTCCAATTGCCTTATACACATTTCCACGATTCCTCCATCTGCATGTCCTTTCCTTGCTCCCTTCCCTTGCATCCTACAATGAGTGGAGCTAGAAGCAAGGAAAGGAAGCAAGGAGATAAATTAAGCAAATCGAATGAGCCTATGTTGACAACACGTGATTGCAGACGTCACACATTTCACATATTTTTGACCCATTTGGCGTTCCATACTAGAAAAGGAGGCAAGAAAATGAAGCAAGGAGGTAAGAAAATAAGCGGTTGGAGTGCACTAGATCAACATGCATTTACCTTGGAAGAGGGACAATGATCAAACATTATGCAACAAGCACATGCTGCAACAGTGTTGAGCTCAGCTTTTAAGAACTAAACTTGAAAGTGGAACTAGACAGGAGTCACTGCTAATGAAATAGAAAAAAAAAAGCTTTTCTGTTCCCTGGCCTTCAGAACATTCTTAATAGGATTGTAGGAAGAGAACAACCCTTTATTTTATTATTTGTTGTGGTTAGATGTATTTACTTGTTTTATATCAACTTTATTTGGGGAAAAATCCTAGCGAGATCTTCCGGACAGGTAGTGTAGTTTATCATTCTAAGAGCTCTTTCACTACTGCTTTCATATTTCAGTTGTTGTAAGAATCGTACAGATAACTCACGTCAGTATTAAACAGCATGGTGTTGGAGTACTGCAGGCTCAGCACATTAGCTATATTTACAACCAGAGATTTCCAAAGGATATTGCCTTTGCAGAGGTAACCGTGTATCTTGGATCCATAAACATTAAATTTCCATCAGCATCTTTTTTTCTCCATTTTTTTAAAAACTTCCTTTTTTTGGGTTTGAGCAGCATTTCTCTCCCAATGTTGCTATTCTTGTAGGCTTTTAATTGTGTGAATTTGAACACTTTGCTTCCTTCCTCTGCATGGAGAGCCATGGGAAAGACAGTACATATTTAAATATGAAAAGCAGCTGAAAATCCACTCTTCCACATAATTGCCACACTAATGATTGTGAATGCCTCACATCCTCTCAGAGAACATAGCTAGAAATATGATCATATTTAATGCATGATATTTTCATCACAGTGACAGAAGAACATCACATCTTTGAGATGGCCTATGACATACCACAAGCAGAGGAAATGAACCTGTATTTCTTGTAGGAAGGATGGTTGCTAATTCTTCTAAATTCTCATGATAAAATGGAGGCACTGTGATCAGTACATCCGTCTGTCTGACGGTTTGTCTTTCCCCAGATTTGAATTTATTTGCCTTAGCGCCCATTTCGGGCGAAGCATGTGGAGTGGGTGCACTGCATTAGTAGCTCTCAAATAACCAAAAATGAATTCACAATAAATAAAAAACATCTTGTGTTCTGTCCTGTGCCTGCGTCACTGGCTATGGATGTGCGCTTGTTAGTTTTTTGTTTTATTCATCTCATTGTAATCTTAGCATCCCTGTGCCTGCATCACTGGTTATGGATGTGCACTTGTTAGTTTTTTTGTTTTATTCATCTCATTGTAATCTTAGCATCCATTTACTTAATAACTGTGCTTATGTATGTGCGTGTATGTGTGAAAGAGAGAGAGAATGTGTGTGTATGTGAGACAGAGAGAGAGAGAGTGTGTGTATATGAGAGAGAGAGAGAGAGAGAGAGAGAGAGAGTGTGTGTATATGAGAGAGAGAGAGAGAGAGTGTGTGTGTATATGAGAGAGAGAGAGTGTGTGTATATGAGAGAGAGAGAGAGAGAGAGAGTGAGTGTGTATATGAGAGAGAGAGAGAGAGAGAGAGAGTGTGTGTGTATATGAGAGAGAGAGAGAGAGAGAGAGAGAGTGTGTGTGTATATGAGAGAGAGAGAGAGAGAGAGAGAGAGAGAGTGTGTGTGTGTATATGAGAGAGAGAGAGAGAGAGAGAGAGTGTGTGTATATGAGAGAGAGAGAGAGAGAGAGAGAGAGAGTGTGTGTGTATATGAGAGAGAGAGAGAGAGAGTGATGAAATCACAAGATAAACAGCTGTCTGTGCTCTGTCAGGGGAGATGAGCAGAGGCCGATTGTGCTGAGGTAGCCGACAGCTCTGCAGGGCGATTAAGTAATATTTCTCCCCAGAAGACGTCAAGGGTTGGAAATATGTATGTGTTCTCTTGTGTTGGTGCACAGCTTTCAGTGGGAAAGGATGGGTTATTTTAGTTCACAAGGTCGAACCTAGCATCCCCACTCCAACAGTGTGTGTGCGGGGAGGGGGGGCAAGGGGTCTTCCACCCCAGGGCCCACTGACCTAGACAGCCCACTGAAAGGGTGGTGTTTTACTGTATTTTTTCCTCATATATAGATATATATTTTGTAATATGTTGCACTGTATAATGCGATAATACATGGCACATGATAATAGGCATTATCCCACAATGGGGCTTGCTTAGTGCTTTGTAAACAGAAAAAACAACATGCTCAATTTTAATATTGGCTCTAATGTTTGTTAACAAGAGTATGTGTGTGCACACCTGGGGCAGAAAGTGTATACCTTTGGCACAGACTCGATCACCAATGATTTAGCGTAAGTTCATTAATTGTGTTTCTTTTATTTCTCTTTCATCCCTGCATAGCTATATGTATGCATATATATATATAAATTAATGGTCCTTGTTTGTATGCAGGTCTTTCTAAGAAAGTAGAGAGTTTAGATTAAGAACAAAAGGCATGGTACGTCGCAAAAGTTTTCATTGTTGGAGTACAGCATCCGTATAATTTGCCCTGAATAGCCTTATGTATTTTTCTGATTTTCCAGTGACATATATTTCTTCCAAAAAAGTCTTCAAACACATTGTTGCTCATTTATTTCACTGTGGTTGTTCAATAAAGGTGATTTCTCATGCGTTGGAATCAATTAATTGCATTTTTTAATTTATTGCATTATTTTCACATTTTGGACATAAGCCTATAGCCTTATGTATTTTTCTGATTTTCCACTGACATATATTTCTTCCAAACAAGTCTTCAAACACATTGTTGCTCATTTATTTCACTGTGGTTGTTCAATAAAGGTGATTTCCCATGCATTGGAATTAATGAATTGCATTTTTAAAAATTTAGCATTATTTTCACATTTTGGACATAAGCCTATAGCCTTATGTATTTTTCTGATTTTCCACTGACATATATTTCTTCCAAAAAAGTCTTCAAACACATTGTTGCTCATTTATTTCACCGGGGTTGTTCAATAAAGATGATTTCCCATGCATTGGAATTAATGAATTGCATTTTTTAATTTATTGTATTTTTTTCACATTTTGGACATAAGCCTATAGCCTTATGTATTTTTCTGATTTTCCACTGACATATATTTCTTCCAAAAAAGTCTTCAAACACATTGTTGCTCATTTATTTCACTGTGGTTGTTCAATAAAGGTGATTTCTCATGCGTTGGAATCAATTAATTGCATTTTTTAATTTATTGCATTATTTTCACATTTTGGACATAAGCCTATAGCCTTATGTATTTTTCTGATTTTCCACTGACATATTTCTTCCAAAAAAGTTTTCAAACACATTGTTGCTCATTTATTTCACCGGGGTTGTTCAATAAAGATGATTTCCTATTGATCCAAATCAATTAATTGCATTTTTACATTTTTTGCATTATTTTCACATTTTGGCCATAAGCCTATAGCCTTATGTATTTTTCTAATTTTCCACTGACACTGATTTTTCTCCAGAAAAGTCTTCAAACACATTGTTGCTCATTTATTTCACTGTGGTTGTTCAATAAAGGTGATTTCCCATGCATTGGAATTAATGAATTGCATTTTAAAAAATTTAGCATTATTTTCAGATTTTGGACATAAGCCTATAGCCTTATGTATTTTTCTGATTTTCCACTGACATATATTTCTTCCAAAAAAGTCTTGAAACACACTGTTGCTCATTTATTTCACCGTGGTTGTTCAATAAAGATGATTTTCCATTGATCCAAATCAATTAATTGCATTTTTTAATTTATTGCATTATTTTCACATTTTGGACATAAGTCTATAGTCTTATGTATTTTTCTAATTTTCCACTGACACAGATTTTTATCCAGACAATTTTTCAAACACATTGTTGCTCATTTATTTCATTGTGGTTGTTCAATAAAGGTGATTTCCCATGCGTTGGAATTAATGAATTGCATTTTTAAAAATTTAGCATTATTTTCACATTTTGGACATAAGCCTATAGCCTTATGTATTTTTCTGATTTTCCACTGACATATATTTCTTCCAAAAAAGTCTTCAAACACATTGTTACTCATTTATTTCACCAGGGTTGTTCAATAAAGGTGATTTCTCATGCGTTGGAATCAATTAATTGCATTTTTTAATTTATTGCATTATTTTCACATTTTGGACATAAGCCTATAGCCTTATGTATTTTTCTGATTTTCCACTGACACTGATTTTTCTCCAGAAAAGTCTTCAAACACATTGTTGCTCATTTATTTCACTGTGGTTGTTCAATAAAGGTGATTTCCCATGCATTGGAATTAATGAATTGCATTTTAAAAAATTTAGCATTATTTTCACATTTTGGACATAATCCTATAGCCTTATGTATTTTTCTGATTTTCCACTGACATATATTTCTTCCAAAAAAGTCTTCAAACATATTGTTACTCATTTATTTCACCGGGGTTGTTCAATAAAGATGATTTCCTATTGATCCAAATCAATTAATTGCATTTTTACATTTGTTGCATTATTTTCACATTTTGGACATAAGCCTATAGCCTTATGTATTTTTCTGATTTTCCACTGACACTGATTTTTCTCCAGAAAAGTCTTCAAACACATTGTTGCTCATTTATTTCACTGTGGTTGTTCAATAAAGGTGATTTCCCATGCATTGGAATTAATGAATTGCATTTTTAAAGATTTAGCATTATTTTCACTTTTTGGACATAAGCCTTTAGCCTTATGTATTTTTCTGATTTTCCACTGACATATATTTCTTCCAAAAAAGTCTTCAAACACATTGTTGCTCATTTATTTCACCGGGGTTGTTCAATAAAGATGATTTCCCATGCATAGGAATTAATGAATTGCATTTTTTAATTTATTGTATTATTTTCACATTTTGGACATAAGCCTATAGCCTTATGTATTTTTCTGATTTTCCACTGACATATATTTCTTCCAAAAAAGTCTTCAAACACATTGTTGCTCATTTATTTCACCGTGGTTGTTCAATAAAGATGATTTTCCATTGATCCAAATCAATTATTTGCATTTTTTAATTTATTGCATTATTTTCACATTTTGGACATAAGCCTATAGCCTTATCTATTTTTCTGATTTTCCACTGACATATATTTCTTCCAAATAATTCTTCAAACACATTGTTGCTCATTTATTTCACCGGGGTTGTTCAATAAAGATGATTTCCCATGCATTGGGATTAATGAATTGCATTTATAAAAATTTAGCATTATTTTCACATTTTGGACATAAGCCTATAGCCTTATGTATTTTTCTGATTTTCCACTGACATATATTTCTTCCAAAAAAGTCTTCAAACACAATGTTACTCATTTATTTCACCGGGGTTGTTCAATAAAGATGATTTCCTATTGATCCAAATCAATTAATTGCATTTTTACATTTTTTGCATTATTTTCACATTTTGGACATAAGCCTATAGCCTTATGTATTTTTCTGATTTTCCAATGACACTGATTTTTCTCCAGAAAAGTCTTCAAACACATTGTTGCTCATTTATTTCACTGTGGTTGTTCAATAAAGGTGATTTCCCATGCATTGGAATTAATGAATTGCATTTTTAAAGATTTAGCATTATTTTCACATTTTGGACATAAGCCTATAGCCTTATGTATTTTTCTGATTTTCCACTGACATATATTTCTTCCAAAAAAGTCTTCAAACACATTGTTGCTCATTTATTTCACCGGGGTTGTTCAATAAAGATGATTTCCCATGCATTGGAATTAATGAATTGCATTTAGAAAAAATTTAGCATTATTTTCACATTTTGGACATAAGCCTATAGCCTTATGTATTTTTCTGATTTTCCACTGACATATATTTCTTCCAAAAAAGTCTTCACACACAATGTTACTCATTTATTTCACCGGGGTTGTTCAATAAAGATGATTTCCTATTGATCCAAATCAATTAATTGCATTTTTACATTTGTTGCATTATTTTCACATTTTGGACATAAGCCTATAGCCTTATGTATTTTTCTGATTTTCCACTGACACTGATTTTTCTCCAGAAAAGTCTTCAAACACATTGTTGCTCATTTATTTCACCGGGGTTGTTCAATAAAGGTGATTTCCCATGCATTGGAATTAATGAATTGCATTTTTAAAAATTTAGCATTATTTTCACATTTTGGACATAATCCTATAGCCTTATGTATTTTTCTGATTTTCCACTGACATATATTTCTTCCAAAAAAGTCTTCAAACATATTGTTACTCATTTATTTCACCGGGGTTGTTCAATACAGATGATTTCCTATTGATCCAAATCAATTAATTGCATTTTTACATTTGTTGCATTATTTTCACATTTTGGACATAAGCCTATAGCCTTATGTATTTTTCTGATTTTCCACTGACACTGATTTTTCTCCAGAAAAGTCTTCAAACACATTGTTGCTCATTTATTTCACTGTGGTTGTTCAATAAAGGTGATTTCCCATGCATTGGAATTAATGAATTGCATTTTTAAAGATTTAGCATTATTTTCACATTTTGGACATAAGCCTTTAGCCTTATGTATTTTTCTGATTTTCCACTGACATATATTTCTTCCAAAAAAGTCTTCAAACACATTGTTGCTCATTTATTTCACCGGGGTTGTTCAATAAAGATGATTTCCCATGCATAGGAAATAATGAATTGGATTTTTTAATTTATTGCATTATTTTCACATTTTGGACATAAGCCTTTAGCCTTATGTATTTTTCTGATTTTCCACTGACATATATTTCTTCCAAAAAAGTCTTCAAACACATTGTTGCTCATTTATTTCACCGGGGTTGTTCAATAAAGATGATTTCCCATGCATAGGAAATAATGAATTGCATTTTTTAATTTATTGCATTATTTTCACATTTTGGACATAAGCCTTTAGCCTTATGTATTTTTCTGATTTTCCACTGACATATATTTCTTCCAAAAAAGTCTTCAAACACATTGTTGCTCATTTATTTCACCGTGGTTGTTCAATAAAGATGAATTTCCATTGATCCAAATCAATTATTTGCATTTTTTAATTTATTGCATTATTTTCACATTTTGGACATAAGCCTAAAGCCTTATCTATTTTTCTGATTTTCCATTGACATATATTTCTTCCAAATAATTCTTCAAACACATTGTTGCTCATTTATTTCACCGGGGTTGTTCAATAAAGATGATTTCCTATTGATCCAAATCAATTAATTGCATTTTTACATTTTTTGCATTATTTTCACATTTTGGACATAAGCCTATAGCCTTATGTATTTTTCTGATTTTCCAATGACACTGATTTTTCTCCAGAAAAGTCTTCAAACACATTGTTGCTCATTTATTTCACTGTGGTTGTTCAATCAAGGTGATTTCCCATGCATTGGAATTAATGAATTGCATTTTTAAAGATTTAGCATTATTTTCACATTTTGGACATAAGCCTATAGCCTTATGTATTTTTCAGATTTTCCACTGACATATATTTCTTCCAAAAAAGTCTTCAAACACATTGTTGCTCATTTATTTCACCGGGGTTGTTCAATAAAGATGATTTCCCATGCATTGGAATTAATGAATTGCATTTATAAAAATTTAGCATTATTTTCACATTTTGGACATAAGCCTATAGCCTTATGTATTTTTCTGATTTTCCACTGACATATATTTCTTCCAAAAAAGTCTTCAAACACAATGTTACTCATTTATTTCACCGGGGTTGTTCAATAAAGATGATTTCCTATTGATCCAAATCAATTAATTGCATTTTTACATGTATTGCATTATTTTCACATTTTGGACATAAGCCTATAGCCTTATGTATTTTTCTGATTTTCCACTGACATATATTTCGTCCAAAAAAGTCTTCAAACACATTGTTGCTCATTTATTTCACCCGGGTTGTTCAATAAAGATGATTTCCCATGCATTGGAATTAATGAATTGCATTTTTAAAAATTTAGCATTATTTTCACATTTTTGACATAAGCCTATAGCCCTATGTATTTTTCTAATTTTCCACTGACACTGATTTTTCTCCAGAAAAGTCTTCAAACACATTGTTGCTCATTTATTTCACCGTGGTTGTTCAATAAAGATGATTTTCCATTGATCCAAATCAATTAATAGCATTTTTTAAATTATTGCATTATTTTCACATTTTGGACATACGCCTATAGCCTTATGTATTTTTCTGATTTTCCACTGACATATATTTCTTCCAAAAAAGTCTTCAAACACATTGTTGCTCATTTATTTCAACGGGGTTGTTCAATAAAGATGATTTCCCATGCATTGGAATTAATGAATTGCATTTTTAAAGATTTAGCATTATTTTCACATTTTGGACATAAGCCTATAGCCTTATGTATTTTTCTGATTTTCCACTGACATATATTTCGTCCAAAAAAGTCTTCAAACACATTGTTGCTCATTTATTTCACCCGGGTTGTTCAATAAAGATGATTTCCCATGCATTGGAATTAATGAATTGCATTTTTAAAAATTTAGCATTATTTTCACATTTTTGACATAAGCCTATAGCCCTATGTATTTTTCTAATTTTCCACTGACACTGATTTTTCTCCAGAAAAGTCTTCAAACACATTGTTGCTCATTTATTTCACTGTGGTTGTTCAATAAAGGTGATTTCTCATGCGTTGGAATCAATTAATTGCATTTTTTAATTTATTGCATTATTTTCACATTTTGGACATAAGCCTATAGCCTTATGTATTTTTCTGATTTTCCACTGACATATTTCTTCCAAAAAAGTCTTCAAACACATTGTTGCTCATTTATTTCACCGGGGTTGTTCAATAAAGATGATATCCCATGCATTGGAATTAATGAATTGCATTTTTAAAAATTTAGCATTATTTTCACATTTTGGACATAAGCCTATAGCCTTATGTATTTTTCTGATTTTCCACTGACATATATTTCTTCCAAAAAAGTCTTCAAACACATTGTTGCTCATTTATTTCACCGGGGTTGTTCAATAAAGATGATTTCCTATTGATCCAAATCAATTAATTGCATTTTTACATTCACTGCATTATTTTCACATTTTGGACATAAGCCTTTAGCCTTATGTATTTTTCTGATTTTCCACTGACACTGATTTTTCTCCAGAAAAGTCTTCAAACACATTGTTGCTCATTTATTTCACTGTGGTTGTTCAATAAAGATGATTTCCCATGCATTGGAATTAATGAATTGCATTTTTAAAAATTTAGCATTATTTTCACATTTTGGACATAAGCTTATAGCCTTATGTATTTTTCTGATTTTCCACTGACATATATTTCTTCCAAAAAAGTCTTCAAACACATTGTTGCTCATTTAATTCACCGGGGTTGTTCAATAAAGATGATATCCTATTGATCCAAATCAATTAATTGCATTTTTACATTTTTTGCATTATTTTCACATTTTGGACATAAGCCTATAGCCTTATGTATTTTTCTGATTTTCCAATGACACTGATTTTTCTCCAGAAAAGTCTTCAAACACATTGTTGCTCATTTATTTCACTGTGGTTGTTCAATAAAGGTGATTTCCCATGCATTGGAATTAATGAATTGCATTTTTAAAGATTTAGCATTATTTTCACATTTTGGACATAAGCCTATAGCCTTATGTATTTTTCTGATTTTCCACTGACATATATTTCTTCCAAAAAAGTCTTCAAACACATTGTTGCTCATTTATTTCACCGGGGTTGTTCAATAAAGATGATTTCCCATGCATTGGAAATAATGAATTGCATTTTTTAATTTATTGTATTATTTTCACATTTTGGACATAAGCCTATAGCCTTATGTATTTTTCTGATTTTCCACTGACATATATTTCTTCCAAAAAAGTCTTCAAACACAATGTTGCTCATTTATTTCACCGGGGTTGTTCAATAAAGATGATTTCCTATTGATCCAAATCAATTAATTGCATTTTTTATTTTATTGCATTATTTTCACATTTTGGACATAAGCCTATAGCCTTATGTATTTTTCTGATTTTCCACTGACATATATTTCTTCCAAAAAAGTCTTCAAACACATTGTTACTCATTTATTTCACCGGGGTTGTTCAATAAAGATGATTTCCTATTGATCCAAATCAATTAATTGCATTTTTACATTTATTGCATTATTTTCACATTTTGGACATAAGCCTTTAGCCTTATGTATTTTTCTGATTTTCCACTGACACTGATTTTTCTCCAGAAAAGTCTTCAAACACATTGTTGCTCATTTATTTCACCGGGGTTGTTCAATAAAGATGATTTCCTATTGATCCAAATCAATTAATTGCATTTTTACATTTTTTGCATTATTTTCACATTTTGGACATAAGCCTATAGCCTTATGTATTTTTCTGATTTTCCACTGACATATATTTCTTCCAAAAAAGTCTTCAAACACATTGTTGCTCATTTATTTCACCGGGGTTGTTCAATAAAGATGATTTCCCATGCATAGGAATTAATGAATTGCATTTTTTAATTTATTGTATTATTTTCACATTTTGGACATAAGCCTATAGCCTTATGTATTTTTCTGATTTTCCACTGACATATATTTCTTCCAAAAAAGTCTTCAAACACATTGTTGCTCATTTATTTCACCGTGGTTGTTCAATAAAGATGATTTTCCATTGATCCAAATCAATTATTTGCATTTTTTAATTTATTGCATTATTTTCACATTTTGGACATAAGCCTATAGCCTTATCTATTTTTCTGATTTTCCACTGACATATATTTCTTCCAAATAATTCTTCAAACACATTGTTGCTCATTTATTTCACCGGGGTTGTTCAATAAAGATGATTTCCCATGCATTGGGATTAATGAATTGCATTTATAAAAATTTAGCATTATTTTCACATTTTGGACATAAGCCTATAGCCTTATGTATTTTTCTGATTTTCCACTGACATATATTTCTTCCAAAAAAGTCTTCAAACACAATGTTACTCATTTATTTCACCGGGGTTGTTCAATAAAGATGATTTCCTATTGATCCAAATCAATTAATTGCATTTTTACATTTTTTGCATTATTTTCACATTTTGGACATAAGCCTATAGCCTTATGTATTTTTCTGATTTTCCAATGACATATATTTCTTCCAAAAAAGTCTTCAAACACATTGTTACTCATTTATTTCACCGGGGTTGTTCAATAAAGATGATTTCCTATTGATCCAAATCAATTAATTGCATTTTTACATTTATTGCATTATTTTCACATTTTGGACATAAGCCTTTAGCCTTATGTATTTTTCTGATTTTCCACTGACACTGATTTTTCTCCAGAAAAGTCTTCAAACACATTGTTGCTCATTTATTTCACTGTGGTTGTTCAATAAAGATGATTTCCCATGCATTGGGATTAATGAATTGCATTTAAAAAAAAATTAGCATTATTTTCACATTTTGGACATAAGCCTATAGCCTTATGTATTTTTCTGATTTTCCACTGACATATATTTCTTCCAAAAAAGTCTTCAAACACATTGTTACTCATTTATTTCACCGGGGTTGTTCAATAAAGATGATTTCCTATTGATCCAAATCAATTAATTGCATTTTTACATTTTTTGCATTATTTTCACATTTTGGACATAAGCCTATAGCCTTATGTATTTTTCTGATTTTCCAATGACACTGATTTTTCTCCAGAAAAGTCTTCAAACACATTGTTGCTCATTTATTTCACTGTGGTTGTTCAATAAAGGTGATTTCCCATGCATTGGAATTAATGAATTGCATTTTTAAAGATTTAGCATTATTTTCACATTTTGGACATAAGCCTATAGCCTTATGTATTTTTCTGATTTTCCACTGACACTGATTTTTCTCCAGAAAAGTCTTCAAACACATTGTTGCTCATTTATTTCACTGTGGTTGTTCAATAAAGATGATTTCCTATTGATCCAAATCAATTAATTGCATTTTTACATGTATTGCATTATTGTCACATTTTGGACATAAGCCTATATCCTTATGTATTTTTCTGATTTTCCACTGACATATATTTCTTCCAAAAAAGTCTTCAAACACATTGTTGCTCATTTATTTCACCGTGGTTGTTCAATAAAGATGATTTTCCATTGATCCAAATCAATTAATTGCATTTTTTAATTTATTGCATTATTTTCACGTTTTGGACATAAGCCTATAGCCTTATGTATTTTTCTGATTTTCCACTGACATATTTCTTCCAAAAAAGTCTTCAAACACATTGTTGCTCATTTATTTCACCGGGGTTGTTCAATAAAGATGATTTCCTATTGATCCAAATCAATTAATTGCATTTTTACATTTATTGCATTATTTTCACATTTTGGACATAAGCCTATAGCCTTATGTATTTTTCTGATTTTCCACTGACATATATTTATTCCAAAAAAGTCTTCAAACACATTGTTGCTCATTTATTTCACCGGGGTTGTTCAATAAAGATGATTTCCCATGCATTGGATTTAATGAATTGCATTTTTAAAAATTTAGCATTATTTTCACATTTTGGACATAAGCCTATAGCCTTATGTATTTTTCTGATTTTCCACTGACATATATTTCTTCCAAAAAAGTCTTCAAACACAATGTTACTCATTTATTTCAACGGGGTTGTTCAATAAAGATGATTTCCCATGCATTGGAATTAATGAATTGCATTTTTAAAAATTTAGCATTATTTTCACATTTTGGACATAAGCTTATAGCCTTATGTATTTTTCTGATTTTCCACTGACATATATTTCTTCCACAAAAGTCTTCAAACACATTGTTGCTCATTTATTTCACCGTGGTTGTTCAATAAAGATGATTTTCCATTGATCCAAATCAATTAATTGCATTTTTTAAATTATTGCATTATTTTCACATTTTGGACATACGCCTATAGCCTTATGTATTTTTCTGATTTTCCACTGACATATATTTCTTCCAAAAAAGTCTTCAAACACATTGTTGCTCATTTATTTCAACGGGGTTGTTCAATAAAGATGATTTCCCATGCATTGGAATTAATGAATTGCATTTTTAAAGATTTAGCATTATTTTCACATTTTGGACATAAGCCTATAGCCTTATGTATTTTTCTGATTTTCCACTGACATATATTTCGTCCAAAAAAGTCTTCAAACACATTGTTGCTCATTTATTTCACCCGGGTTGTTCAATAAAGATGATTTCCCATGCATTGGAATTAATGAATTGCATTTTTAAAAATTTAGCATTATTTTCACATTTTTGACATAAGCCTATAGCCCTATGTATTTTTCTAATTTTCCACTGACACTGATTTTTCTCCAGAAAAGTCTTCAAACACATTGTTGCTCATTTATTTCACTGTGGTTGTTCAATAAAGGTGATTTCTCATGCGTTGGAATCAATTAATTGCATTTTTTAATTTATTGCATTATTTTCACATTTTGGACATAAGCCTATAGCCTTATGTATTTTTCTGATTTTCCACTGACATATTTCTTCCAAAAAAGTTTTCAAACACATTGTTGCTCATTTATTTCACCGGGGTTGTTCAATAAAGATGATATCCCATGCATTGGAATTAATGAATTGCATTTTTAAAAATTTAGCATTATTTTCACATTTTGGACATAAGCCTATAGCCTTATGTATTTTTCTGATTTTCCACTGACATATATTTCTTCCAAAAAAGTCTTCAAACACATTGTTACTCATTTATTTCACCGGGGTTGTTCAATAAAGATGATTTCCTATTGATCCAAATCAATTAATTGCATTTTTACATTTATTGCATTATTTTCACATTTTGGACATAAGCCTTTAGCCTTATGTATTTTTCTGATTTTCCACTGACACTGATTTTTCTCCAGAAAAGTCTTCAAACACATTGTTGCTCATTTATTTCACTGTGGTTGTTCAATAAAGATGATTTCCCATGCATTGGAATTAATGAATTGCATTTTTAAAAATTTAGCATTATTTTCACATTTTGGACATAAGCTTATAGCCTTATGTATTTTTCTGATTTTCCACTGACATATATTTCTTCCAAAAAAGTCTTCAAACACATTGTTGCTCATTTATTTCACCGGGGTTGTTCAATAAAGATGATATCCTATTGATCCAAATCAATTAATTGCATTTTTACATTTTTTGCATTATTTTCACATTTTGGACATAAGCCTATAGCCTTATGTATTTTTCTGATTTTCCAATGACACTGATTTTTCTCCAGAAAAGTCTTCAAACACATTGTTGCTCATTTATTTCACTGTGGTTGTTCAATAAAGGTGATTTCCCATGCATTGGAATTAATGAATTGCATTTTTAAAGATTTAGCATTATTTTCACATTTTGGACATAAGCCTATAGCCTTATGTATTTTTCTGATTTTCCACTGACATATATTTCTTCCAAAAAAGTCTTCAAACACATTGTTGCTCATTTATTTCACCGGGGTTGTTCAATAAAGATGATTTCCCATGCATTGGAATTAATGAATTGCATTTATAAAAATTTAGCATTATTTTCACATTTTGGACATAAGCCTATAGCCTTATGTATTTTTCTGATTTTCCACTGACACTGATTTATCTCCAGAAAAGTCTTCAAACACATTGTTGCTCATTTATTTCACTGTGGTTGTTCAATAAAGATGATTTCCTATTGATCCAAATCAATTAATTGCATTTTTACATGTATTGCATTATTTTCACATTTTGGACATAAGCCTATAGCCTTATGTATTTTTCTGATTTTCCACTGACATATATTTCTTCCAAAAAAGTCTTCAAACACATTGTTGCTCATTTATTTCACCGTGGTTGTTCAATAAAGATGATTTTCCATTGATCCAAATCAATTAATTGCATTTTTTAATTTATTGCATTATTTTCACGTTTTGGACATAAGCCTATAGCCTTATGTATTTTTCTGATTTTCCACTGACATATTTCTTCCAAAAAAGTCTTCAAACACATTGTTGCTCATTTATTTCACCGGGGTTGTTCAATAAAGATGATTTCCTATTGATACAAATCAATTAATTGCATTTTTACATTTATTGTATTATTTTCACATTTTGGACATAAGCCTATAGCCTTATGTATTTTTCTGATTTTCCACTGACACTGATTTTTCTCCAGAAAAGTCTTCAAACACATTGTTGCTCATTTATTTCACTGTGGTTGTTCAATAAAGGTGATTTCTCATGCGTTGGAATCAATTAATTGCATTTTTTAATTTATTGCATTATTTTCACATTTTGGACATAAGCCTATAGCCTTATGTATTTTTCTGATTTTCCACTGACATATTTCTTCCAAAAAAGTCTTCAAACACATTGTTGCTCATTTATTTCACCGGGGTTGTTCAATAAAGATGATATCCCATGCATTGGAATTAATGAATTGCATTTTTAAAAATTTAGCATTATTTTCACATTTTGGACATAAGCCTATAGCCTTATGTATTTTTCTGATTTTCCACTGACATATATTTCTTCCAAAAAAGTCTTCAAACACATTGTTACTCATTTATTTCACCGGGGTTGTTCAATAAAGATGATTTCCTATTGATCCAAATCAATTAATTGCATTTTTACATTTATTGCATTATTTTCACATTTTGGACATAAGCCTTTAGCCTTATGTATTTTTCTGATTTTCCACTGACACTGATTTTTCTCCAGAAAAGTCTTCAAACACATTGTTGCTCATTTATTTCACTGTGGTTGTTCAATAAAGATGATTTCCCATGCATTGGGATTAATGAATTGCATTTAAAAAAAAATTAGCATTATTTTCACATTTTGGACATAAGCCTATAGCCTTATGTATTTTTCTGATTTTCCACTGACATATATTTCTTCCAAAAAAGTCTTCAAACACAATGTTACTCATTTATTTCACCGGGGTTGTTCAATAAAGATGATTTCCTATTGATCCAAATCAATTAATTGCATTTTTACATTTTTTGCATTATTTTCACATTTTGGACATAAGCCTATAGCCTTATGTATTTTTCTGATTTTCCAATGACACTGATTTTTCTCCAGAAAAGTCTTCAAACACATTGTTGCTCATTTATTTCACTGTGGTTGTTCAATAAAGGTGATTTCCCATGCATTGGAATTAATGAATTGCATTTTTAAAGATTTAGCATTATTTTCACATTTTGGACATAAGCCTATAGCCTTATGTATTTTTCAGATTTTCCACTGACATATATTTCTTCCAAAAAAGTCTTCAAACACATTGTTGCTCATTTATTTCACCGGGGTTGTTCAATAAAGATGATTTCCCATGCATTGGAATTAATGAATTGCATTTATAAAAATTTAGCATTATTTTCACATTTTGGACATAAGCCTATAGCCTTATGTATTTTTCTGATTTTCCACTGACACTGATTTTTCTCCAGAAAAGTCTTCAAACACATTGTTGCTCATTTATTTCACTGTGGTTGTTCAATAAAGATGATTTCCTATTGATCCAAATCAATTAATTGCATTTTTACATTTATTGCATTATTTTCACATTTTGGACATAAGCCTATATCCTTATGTATTTTTCTGATTTTCCACTGACATATATTTCTTCCAAAAAAGTCTTCAAACACATTGTTGCTCATTTATTTCACCGTGGTTGTTCAATAAAGATGATTTTCCATTGATCCAAATCAATTAATTGCATTTTTTAATTTATTGCATTATTTTCACATTTTGGACATAAGCCTATAGCCTTATGTATTTTTCTGATTTTCCACTGACATATATTTCTTCCAAAAAAGTCTTCAAACACAGTGTTGCTCATTTATTTCACCGGGGTTGTTCAATAAAGATGATTTCCTATTCATCCAAATCAATTAATTGCATTTTTACATTTTTTGCATTATTTTCACATTTTGGACATAAGCCTATAGCCTTACGTATTTTTCTGATTTTCCACTGACATATATTTCTTCCAAAAAAGTCTTCAAACACATTTTTGCTCATTTATTTCACTTTGGTTGTTCAATAAAGGTGATTTCTCATGCGTTGGAATCAATTAATTGCATTTTTTAATTTATTGCATTATTTTCACATTTTGGACATAAGCCTATAGCCTTATGTATTTTTCTGATTTTCCACTGACATATATTTCTTCCAAAAAAGTCTTCAAACACATTGTTGCTCATTTATTTCACTGTGGTTGTTCAATAAAGATGATTTCCTATTGATCCAAATCAATTAATTGCATTTTTTATTTTATTGCATTATTTTCACATTTTGGACATAAGCCTATAGCCTTATGTATTTTTCTGATTTTCCACTGACATATATTTCTTCCAAAAAAGTCTTCAAACACATTGTTACTCATTTATTTCACCGGGGTTGTTCAATAAAGATGATTTCCTATTGATCCAAATCAATTAATTGCATTTTTACATTTATTGCATTATTTTCACATTTTGGACATAAGCCTATATCCTTATGTATTTTTCTGATTTTCCACTGACATATATTTCTTCCAAAAAAGTCTTCAAACACAGTGTTGCTCATTTATTTCACCGGGGTTGTTCAATAAAGATGATTTCCTATTGATCCAAATCAATTAATTGCATTTTTACATTTATTGCATTATTTTCACATTTTGGACATAAGCCTATAGCCTTATGTCTTTTTCTGATTTTCCACTGACATATATTTCTTCCAAAAAAGTCTTCAAACACAATGTTACTCATTTATTTCAACGGGGTTGTTCAATAAAGATGATTTCCCATGCATTGGAATTAATGAATTGCATTTTTAAAGATTTAGCATTATTTTCAAATTTTGGACATAAGCCTATAGCCTTATGTATTTTTCTGATTTTCCACTGACATATATTTCTTCCAAAAAAGTCTTCAAACACATTGTTGCTCATTTATTTCACCGGGGTTGTTCAATAAAGATGATTTCCTATTGATCCAAATCAATTAATTGCATTTTTACATTTTTTGCATTATTTTCACATTTTGGACATAAGCGTATAGCCTTACGTATTTTTCTGATTTTCCACTGACATATATTTTTTCCAAAAAAGTCTTCAAACACATTGTTGCTCATTTATTCCACCGGGGTTATTCAATAAAGATGATTTCCCATGCATTGGAATTAATGAATTGCATTTTTAAAATTTAGCATTATTTTCACATTTTGGAGATAAGCCTATTGCCTTATGTATTTTTCTGATTTTCCACTGACATATATTTCTTCCAAAAAAGTCTTCAAACACATTGTTGCTCATTTATTTCACTGTGGTTGTTCAATAAAGGTGATTTCTCATGCGTTGGAATCAATTAATTGCATTTTTTAATTTATTGCATTATTTTCACATTTTGGACATAAGCCTATAGCCTTATGTATTTTTCTGATTTTCCACTGACATATATTTCTTCCAAAAAAGTCTTCAAACACATTGTTGCTCATTTATTTCACCGGGGTTGTTCAATAAAGATGATTTCCTATTGATCCAAATCAATTAATTGCATTTTTTATTTTATTGCATTATTTTCACATTTTGGACATAAGCCTATAGCCTTATGTATTTTTCTGATTTTCCACTGACATATATTTCTTCCAAAAAAGTCTTCAAACACATTGTTACTCATTTATTTCACCGGGGTTGTTCAATAAAGATGATTTCCTATTGATCCAAATCAATTAATTGCATTTTTACATTTTTTGCATTATTTTCACATTTTGGACATAAGCCTATAGCCTTATGTATTTTTCTGATTTTCCACTGACACTGATTTTTCTCCAGAAAAGTCTTCAAACACATTGTTGCTCATTTATTTCACTGTGGTTGTTCAATAAAGGTGATTTCCTATGCATTGGAATTAATGAATTGCTTTTTAAAAGATTTAGCATTATTTTCACATTTTGGACATAAGCCTATAGCCTTATGTATTTTTCTGATTTTCCACTGACATATATTTCTTCCAAAAAAGTTTTGAAACACATTGTTGCTCATTTATTTCACCGGGGTTGTTCAATAAAGATGATTTTCCATTGATCCAAATCAATTAATTGCATTTTTACTTTTTTTGCATTATTTTCACATTTTGGACATAAGCCTATAGTCTTATGTATTTTTCTAATTTTCCACTGACACAGATTTTTATCCAGAAAATTCTTCAAAGACATTGTTGCTCATTTATTTCATTGTGGTTGTTAAATAAAGGTGATTTCCCATGCATTGGAATTAATGAATTGCAATTTTAAAAATTTAGCATTATTTTCACATTTTGGACATAAGCCTTTAGCCTTATGTATTTTTCTAATGTTCCACTGACACTGATTTTTCTCCAGAAAAGTCTTCAAACACATTGTTGCTCATTTATTTCACCAGGGTTGTTCAATAAAGGTGATTTCTCATGCGTTGGAATCAATTAATTGCATTTTTTAATTTACAGCATTATTTTCACATTTTGGACATAAGCCTAGTTATGTATTTTTCTGATTTTCCACTGACATATATTTCTTCCAAAAAAGTCTTCAAACACATTGTTGCTCATTTATTTCACCGTGGTTGTTCAATAAAGATGATTTTCCATTGATCCAAATCAATTAATTGCATTTTTTAATTTATTGCATTATTTTCACATTTTGGACATAAGCCTATAGCCTTATGTATTTTTCTGATTTTCCACTGACATATATTTCTTCCAAAAAAGTCTTCAAACACATTGTTGCTCATTTATTTCACTGTGGTTGTTCAATAAAGGTGATTTCCCATGCATTGGAATTAATGAATTGCATTTTTAAAAATTTAGCATTATTTTCACATTTTGGACATAAGCCTATAGCCTTATGTATTTTTCTGATTATCCACTGACATATATTTCTTCCAAAAAAGTATTCAAACACATTGTTGCTCATTTATTTCACCGTGGTTGTTCAATAAAGATGATTTTCCATTGATCCAAATCAATTAATTGCATTTTTTAATTTATTGCATTATTTTCACATTTTGGACATAAGCCTATATGGCCTTATGTATTTTTCTGATTTTCCACTGACATATATTTCTTCCAAAAAAGTCTTCAAACACATTGTTGCTCATTTATTTCACCGGGGTTGTTCAATAAAGATGATTTCCCATGCATTGGAATTAATGAATTGCATTTTTTAATTTATTGTATTTTTTTCACATTTTGGACATAAGCCTATAGCCTTATGTATTTTTCTAATTTTCCACTGACACAGATTTTTATCCAGAAAAGTCTTCAAACACATTGTTGCTCATTTATTTCATTGTGGTTGTTCAATAAAGGTGATTTCCCATGCATTGGAATTAATGAATTGCATTTAAAAAAATTTAGCATTATTTTCACATTTTGGACATAAGCCTATAGCCTTATGTATTTTTCTAATTTTCCACTGACACAGATTTTTATCCAGAAAAGTCTTCAAACACATTGTTGCTCATTTATTTCACTGTGGTTGTTCAATAAAGGTGATTTCCCATGCATTGGAATTAATTAATTGCATTTTTAAAAATTTAGCATTATTTTCACATTTTGGACATAAGCCTATAGCCTTATGTATTTTTCTGATTTTCCACGGACATATATTTCTTCCAAAAAAGTCTTCAAACATATTGTTACTCATTTATTTCACTGGGGTTGTTCAATAAAGATGATTTCCTATTGATCCAAATCAATTAATTGCATTTTTACTTTTTTTGCATTATTTTCACATTTTGGACATAAGCCTATACTGCCGTCCAAAGGCTAACCGCAGTAACTACATTTTGGTCGAAATTGAGTTATAACTAAAAATGAACTTCTTGATATCTGTTTTATCTTGTGACAAAGTTTCAGAGTTAAATTTTGCTTTGTTTTAGAGAAAATACGGTATAAAAATTGCAGTAACTACAAAACCCGACTCAAAACCATGGCAGACCGCAGTAAGTGAAGTTACTGCGGTCTGCTTTGGGATTCTACCGGCCGATTTTACGATCTACCCATCTAAGTTACCTCACGCGACTGCTTTGGGATTCTACCACCAGCCGATTTCACCCATCTAACCTCACACAACAAAGCTGTTTAAGATGGCACTATCCAGGGGAAAGAGGATAGTGGAACTGGTGTTGAAAAGAAAATACCCAGGTAGGCTAAGTAACGATGACATTAAGCGTTGAGAAACTAGCAATCACATTATAAAACACCTGTCAGCCTCGCTATATATGCTGACTGACAGGCGATGTTTAGTTAGCTAGCGTTATCTTACCTGCTCCCTGTAGCTGTAACATTATCATCTGTAACTTCACATCATCGCCCATGCCATGTCATGCACTTAAAGATTGTTTACAATCTAGCCTACGCATTGTAGGAATACGAGTGCGGAGAAAGAAGCGCATGTATCCGCAAATAATATAGATTAAAAATGTGCACAATTTCGTACTGCAAATGAAAATAAATGTAGGCTATAAGGCCTAGGCTACTCGCTAAAACTGCCTATTTGGGGAGAGCTGGCTATATATGATAGTATTGAGTAGCCTATTTTGTGGATTAATTGTATTGATACTCAAGGAAAATCAGGGAAGTTTCTGCCACTGCTTAGTGATTAAAACGGATTTTTCTAAATCGCATTTATCATTTAATCTCCCTAACACAATACGAAGAAGCTGTCTGTCACTTTCCAATTGATTAGTCAGATCGTTTGCATGCTTGTTAATCACTGAAAATTAATTAAAACAGTTTGAGATCAATTAGTTTAAAGGAAAGTTTTGCGCTCCACCAAAACACGCCGCTGTTTAAAACATGTAATATAATGAACACATTGTACTGTGATTCAGTGTAGCCTTGTATTTATTCATTGTGTTAAATAGTAAAGACAAGGATAATGAAAATTATTAATGTGATTGTCATCAAGGCAACAACAGTGGTGGTGATGACAACGATGATGAAATTGAAGATGATGATGCAAAGTTTAATTGATAGGAAAATAATTATCTAGATAGGTGAATAAGTAAAAAAGTGAAATGAAATGATATTAAGACTAAACGTCTAAAATTCTCAATTTGTCCAGACTTAATTAAACATGCACAAATCCATAAGTAGAGTTGTTAAATAGCCTACTGTTAAATACAATTATAACAAAATCAGTGTCAAAATAGTTTTTGTTCACTGACAACACAATATAAAAGCTGAGAACATTGTAGTTACTGCACTTTGCTTTTGCATTGCTCTTAGAACCATTTAAGGCAATGCAAAGGCAAAGTGCAGTAACTACATTTATGGGGTTAAAGGTCAAATCAGCCATCATGGTTTTTGGGCATAAAATTTACCTCATGAATACATGTACAATTAGTGCAATATCACTGATATACCTATAACACATTTGGCTGGCCAGTTAAAATACTTTAAAGCCATTTTTCTCAGTTTTACCCTTTGCGTAGTTACTGCAGTTAGGCTTTGTAGGGCAGTATACTTCAGGCAATATGGAACTGTTAGACAGGCGAGCGTCCCGAGATAACGTTCCACGACTTGTACAACTGCTTTATTAATCCGCAGTCCTGTTTTACTGGGAAGGCTCTGAAGGTCTCGAGACTTATAAATGCTCTGTGGCCTGTTGGGTGAACGGGGATCGAGCTGTGGAAGGCATCAAACAAGTTCCCCTTTCTGATCCAGTGCAAAGTTCATTGTACTTTAGCCAGCCACATTTCACTAGCCTTGGCTCGATCCCGCCCCCAGAGTCGCCCACCTTTCCCCCTGTAACTGCTATAATTCGGTCCAGGCGATTCAGAATTGAATCAAATACAGGGTGTTGTCTAAATGCTCGACAGTAAGGAGTGCCCACTGTCCCAGGGCCACGATGAGATTGGTTTGGACCAGTTTATTGATCTGTCACTTTCCCTATCAAGCCAGGTCCCTAAATAATCCGAGTCGAAGAGAAAGAGATGTTTTACCAAGTGTCTTACCTTGAAATTCAAAATCTCTAGGCAAAGAAATCACCCACAATTCCCAAAATTTGGTATTTGTAATTGGTCAAAACCACTACGAAGGATGAAGCTTTGCCATAGTTTGGCAGTGGCAATTGGCTGAATTTTATATTTAATAAAGCACAACATTTTTTTCACCAGCATTGTAGATTGCCGTTTGACACTTTTTAATGCAAATAGTCTGTCATCGCCTTAAAAAACTGGTGCTATTTATTTTGGCAGCTGGACCAGTGGAAATGTAACTACCCGGAGCAAGTAGAGCTCTGCCCTTAACATTGAGACCTGTGATGTGGCACAGATACCAATCTATAGTAGGCTACTTCAGGGAGGTGCTGGTGCTTCAGAATGATTCAAACACAGAGCAGGAAAACCAGCACTCACAGAAACTGTAATTATTTTAGATAGGCAGCGTGTCAGTTTTAACCTTTTGGCTTCATCTTCCACCGAGGATGAAGCCATAGGAAACGGGGGTGGGGGTGTTATAGGCCCCACTCCCATACTCTTGCCCCTCCATCGTGACACACCTCCTCTGCCACTGCCCCTCCCCATCCTATACTTCAAAGACCCATTTTGAAATTTCAGAACATTGATTATGTGCATTTTTGACTTTGACGTCCTGCTTTTCATCACTTTCCTTAATTTGTCTCTGTGAAAGATGGTGAAAGGGCAGTCAGAGAATGAATTAATGGGGCTGATTCAATTAGCTCTTTGATCGCTCCCCTGTGATCTGCATAACCGCAAAAAAACTGTTCTATCAGCAGAAGAAATCAATTTACATTTCTTCTGCGCTTTCAACGAAACCACAGTAGAGAGCAGACCGATTTTGACCATTATCAGCCTGTAGATGAATATGAGATCATTTCACAATGGTTAATTATACTTTTTAACTTGTCCTTTTCAACTCACTTTTAACTCAATTTTCAATTAATTTCCAAGTCATTAAAGTCTATGTGATTTAAAGAAATACATATTTTCATTAAAATGTATTTATACATGTATATACAGCCTGGATTGGTGACCTACCCAGAGTGTGGGTGGGTTTTGCCTCTCACTCAAATAACCCCCCTGCCCCTGGGTGTGTGTGTGTGTGTGTGTGTGTGTGTGTATATATATATATACAGCAGAGGTAAGACATTCGTTTATTTCACAAAAAAAACCCAAAAAAAAACATACAGACTCAGGGGTAGAAATATACTTTTAATTAGTAATTAAATATTTTAAATGAGTAATTAACTATTTAATTCATAATTAAAGTGATGCATGTAGTCTTCATCAGAAAGCCATTTTAGCTATCTGTGGCATCCTGATATTTCCGTAGTTCTTCTATTAATGTTTCTTCTCATAAGTTTGGTATAAACCAAAACATAATACATCACATTATTCATATGTTACACTTACTTTAATAAGGGTATTATTATTATCCTTTACACTTTTCTAAGTCCTAGTAATACCAAATATGTGCACAAATGCAAACCATTTCCAATATTTTAAACAAATTGGCAACAAAATGAAGTGATGAGAAAGATAATAGAAGTTATTTAAATTCAGGGTACTTTACGCTTTTCCAGCTTTTTCAGTATACAGCAAAGAACTCAAATATATGGAAAACCGTGGTTACATCTTACCAATGGTCTAGATCAATTAAGGTTAATTGACCCAGTTAAAGAGAGCGTTTTTCTAAACTAAATTTAAACTTTATTTAAGATTTTTTCATCTGAATTGACAGTAACATTTTTTGTAACATTTTTTGAACTGAAGCAAGTTGAGCTCTCTGTTAAATTTGTATGTGAGGTATTGTGTGTCGTACGCATTATTGTTATTTACTCTCTTAGAAAACGCATTTACATAATGTGACTCTCATACCTTCAATCATCACTGCTTAATCAATTCACAGCCACTGCAGGGTGAGTGGTTCAGTCAATACACACTCGCACTGTGGAGGTTTTATTTTTGTTGTTTGTTTGTTAATCGTTTGGATCGCACGGGTCACTCAGAGGTCCATATAAATATTGACAGTGAAGTGATGGTTTGACACATGCCATCTCAAGTGAAGTAAATGTCAAATGACTCCTTGGAATCAGCCCTGTGACCCTTTGGTAACAAATTGTGCCTCTGAACCACTGTGTCCTGCTATTCCCTTGCATTTGCTGTTGCAAGCAAAGCTGTTTGTGATCCCTTGCCAAGATACGAGAAAGATTTGCTAATAAGGCTTTTTTTCTCCCATTTTTTTTTTTACCTTATCTTCAGCCGTGGGATATTCTCTTCCTCATCAGATAAATCCGAAGCAGTTGGCACAATTGCTAAATAGCTATAGATCACTTTAATTGCTGAAGTTTTTACATATTTACAAAAAAAAAAAAAAAAAAAATCTGTTAAAAAATTTCACGTTGATTAGCATTTTGTCCCTACAGGTTTCCTAAACTTGATTAATGCATTCATTTTCAGACTTTTCCCAAATCTAACTAAGGTGACCTGGCAGCGATCCAGCGCCCGCTTCTGTCTCTGATAGAACGCAAGAGGGAGCCTCTTCCTCCCCATTGGTTTTTCAATAATCCAATCCATTACAGCTGACAACCGTTCCCGAGGATGCAGAGAAGTATACAAATGAGTTTTCATGTCCGTATCGATTTTTCATCCCGCTATGGTGCTTTCCATTTTTCCTCTTCCTCTTTGCTGATGAATGCAGTCTCCCTCTGCACCTCTCCCCACTCAGGCTCACGCCGAGGCCTGTGCCATTCGCCTCAAATGGCGAGCAACCCTCCTCATGTTCACCTCGCATGCATTATTGATGGAAACAGTTCATGCTCTGAACCATAAAGACCATAACACGGGAGATGTATTCATATTCCTGATTGACGGTAAGTCGATTGCATCTCCCAAGTCCGCCTAGAGGGTGTTATCTTTGTAACACAATGCGTTTTGCCGGAATCACTTTTCCACGGTATGTTTTCTTTCGTATCACAGTTCGCTTCTGCAGTCCCTCCCCCGTGATACCTCTGCTTCTACACATTTATTCTATAACTCATCTTTTGATCTATGATTATACTACAAACCAGCTTTATATATCATTGACACAATTTCTACCTGAACAACGATGTTACGAACTATCATTGCAAATGAAAATCTTTATGGGACAGTTTATGAAAAGTTGTTATTTGTGGAAATCTCAAATTTCACACAATGGGATATTTACCAAAGAAGTCTGGTTTACGAATCTTTTTAAACTTGTTTCCTTTGGACTCCATTCTTTTGTTAATTTTTTTCCCCCTTTTCTCCAAATTTGGAATAGTATTAACTGGCAGCTCACTGCTGCCACCTACGCTGTTGATTCAGGACAGCGTAGACATGCACTCTCCTCTGAACCATGTCACGTCAGCTGCTTTTATATTCACACAGTGATCTACGATTCAAGCTTGAACAGACATGAGTCAGAGATATACACAGCTCAAAAGGCAGACTGTGGGTACCGGATCGACCAGCGGGGCTTGCTGGCGACCGACGAGATACTTTAATCCTGGCCATCTGAAGCCTTCCCTGCCCTGGGCAAAACTAAGCCTAATTATGCATCGCTCTGTGGGGCTGCCGGCTTATACATTACATGACATTTTATTTGGCAGACGCTTTTATCCAAAGCAATACAATAAGTGCATACCGAAGGTCATTAGAACAACTACAGTACACAGGTCGGATAAGATTCTCAATTCTCATTAAGTATCAGTTATCTGTAGCCATGAACTTCAAGTATAGGTCACACAGTAAGCATAGGCAAAGTCAGTAAAATCATGGCAAGTCAAACTAGAAGTGAGGCATGATTACAAGAGATATAGTAAAGAGATGCAACATCAAGATGACAGCGCAAGTGCAACACAAAAGTGCTAGATGAAGATACAAGTGTAGCATGAAAGTGTTTAGAAGATTGAGATACAAGGATACAAGTGATATAAGTGTGATCCGAGATTGGGAGAAACCCTGTGGTCAAGTAGTTTCAGAGTTAGTCAAGAGATGCGTCATAAGACCACGGTGGAAAATGGGCAGTGACTGAGTGGTTTGTAGATGAACGGGGAGTTTGTTCCACCACTGGGGAGCTAGGGTGGAGAAGCTCCATAGTCAGGACAAGTAAGAATCATACTTCCGGGTGGTAGGGGGTACAAGTCGCCCTGCTGCAGCTGAGCGGAGTGGTCTAGCTGGCGTGTAGGATTAAATCATGTCTTGTAAGTAGGCGGGGGCTGTCGTGTTCATTGCAGTGTAGGCCAGAGTCAGGACCTTGAACCTGATCCTGGTAGCGACCGGTAGCCAGTGGAATGACCTCTGCAGGGGATTGACTTGCGAGAACTTTGGAAGGTTAAAGACTAGTCTGGCAGCAGTGTTCTGGAAGAGTTGTAGTAGCTGTATGGCACAGGCTGGTAGGCTTGCAAGAAGAGATTTTCAGGGATTTCCAGAAAATGACAGGAGATTACCATAGCCTGGACTAGTAGTTTGGTGGAGTACGTGGTCAGGTATTGTCGAATCCTCCTTATGTTGTACAGGAGGAATCTGCAGGACCGTGATGTTGCCGTGATGTGCTCCTTGAAGACCAACTGGTCATCCAGGACCACCCCCTCTTCTTTGCAGAGTGAGAAGCAGCCACTGTGGTACCATCAACAGTGATGGAGAGCTCTCATAGAAAGGAGGTCTTGTGACGGATGAAGAACAGCTCCGTCTTGTTGAGATAAAAATTTAGCCACCCATAACCCATGTAAATTTTACATTAAAATCCAGGGCCATGGGGCTCACCCATGCTACAAAACCTTTCCTTAATAGGATAAGCCACCCAACAACCCCCTCGAATTAGGAGATTAATTCGAGTAAAATGAGCAGGAGTTACCAGTGTACAGTGTTAACAGAATGTCTTACTATAAACAGAATAATTCTTGATGTGAATTGCTAGCCTACTATAGGATTCTACACAAGAGTTAGGTAATTATTTCCTAGAAAAAAATATCAATCTGCTTTTTCTATTCACATATGCTAATTTATTTGATTAATTTAAATACCGTTGTGCTTTGATTATGCACTGCAATGTTATTTATTATACCAAAATCTAACAATGGATTAAATATTACAGACACATTTGGATCGTTGAATAACATGTAGCAAGCAAGCTATCACACTGGAGTGGAAAATCTGGTAATCATAAATCATAAAAATCATAAAATTGTGTCAATTAGTGATCTCAAATAATCAGCCAGTCAATTAATAGGTCAACCGCCCAACCAAAAGCCAAACACAGTCTGACATGCTTCCAGAAAGCACTTTATGCATCGTTGTCAATACAATACATCAAGAAAGTGTAATAAAAGGAAATAATGGACTCAAAATTTAAGCTGGAGGGTGCTATGGCCTTAAAACCCTTCCTTCTTGGCCTCTTTTTGAGATTTATCTGACCGTGGGGACCTTCTGTGATTGTGAAATGCAAGAACCGTACCTTACAATTGAGTTGCGTAACATTAGACGGATTGTGCCGAAATGCAGTGTTCCCAATCATACTGAATTGACAATGAGCGAGCCGCATTTTCCGCCCAAGTCCTTTCCTCCCAGAATTTTTCAGGGAGTCTTAATAAGCCCTGGTAATATCAGTGTTCTGTAAGGTCATCCTCCAGAAATCCATGCTGGTAAAGGGCAGGTAATTGACGATGTCGTGGGAGAGAGACACCCATCTTCCTCTGACAGCGGGACTAACTGGGCCCTGTCAATTAGTGTGCTCTTACGCCTTCAACATACCCTGCCTTCCCCTTGGGAGAGGCACAGCCGAGAGCAGGGCAGTAAAAACACATATGCCGGCTTATTTATTTTCTTTCCCGCATTCAGTTTTCATTGTTGCGGAAACAACTTTATTTTTGAGGTAAATGCGGAAGGAAATGTATTTCTCCAAAAGTGTGCTGAATTTGAATGGAAGCTTGAATAACCTGCAGTATATCAGGTGACATATTCTGTGGTACATGCTACAACGCACATGTACACGTATTGTGCACATGCACATGTATTGTAGTATCAGTAGTAACAGTATAGCACAATGGTTACAGAACTGGACTTGTAGAGGCTGCATGTTCAATTCACGTTGGTGAGGCACTGCCAGTTGTACCTTGTGTGAACAGGGTACATCACCCAGAGTGTAAGTCGCTCTGGATACAAGCAGTTGCTAAATGTCTAAATGTAAATATAAATGTATCCCAGCAGGCTGGGTGGGTTTTGGTCCATAGGGTTTTTCCTGTTTCACTCTGTAATGGTGGCTCCTCAGGTTAATTAGCCACCTGACGTGTAACAGCTTTCTCTCACCTGCAGTGGCTGCGCAGCTCGGCTGGGGGACTGCACAGTGAACAGGAGGCTGCAGCTGGGAGAATGCCCTTCGGTGCAGAGCACATGAGTGACTGCTCTCTCCTGAATTGAAGATAATATGAATATGATGGGGCAAATGAGGAGAAAAAAATGGTTTTGTACATCTGTAGCTAAGGAAGGCATTCCTTTCAATTGCTACTGCATCCCTTGTGCTACTTACTGTACGTTCAGTTATGAGTTCGTTTTTTTCGGTTCTCAGAGAGGGGCATCAGCTTTTCAACAGGAGCATTGTTCTGTTTTACTGTGAGCCCAGGGAGGCCAGTGGCAGAGAGAAAAAAGCCTCATAATGAATACCACTGAGGAAATTAACACAGGGACTGCTCCATTGTCTCTGAAAATCCAAACTAGAACGAGGGCCTGTGTTTATTTTGGAGAAATTAACCATGTTCAGTGAACGCGGCCATGTCTCATCTATACCGTATCACATCAGTGCTAATCTTTAGTATCTCAATTTCTGTCATTCCTGTCAAAACAGCAGATGGTTGTGCAGTGGGTTGAGCTAGCATGCAGAAGCGTTTAATATGCAAAGTGATCCATGATCTCCTCTGTGATTACCTACAGTTTACCACAATGCTGCTTTCAAAAACAATGAGCGTGGCACGTGCTGTAAGCTTTTAGTCCCTTTCGCCGATTCTGACAGGCTTTTCAAAATCACCTCTTGATTGATGACTCAGCCTTCAAATTATAAGGCAAGAGAGTCCTTTTGTCTCCGCGTCAGCCTCTGATGCTCACCGAGCCAAGCCTACCGAAACAACTGGAACTTTCCGGATCATTTGCATTGTTTTTAGTAGAGTGCTAATCAGTAGTTACCACCTGTCCCATATCACACGAAAGAATCTTTTTTTTTTTCCACTAAGAAGAATAAATCTTGTGGTGGTGGGTGGTAGAATAAAAGAGTTCTCCAGATGTAAATAATTGAGCGATCATTATACATATGCCTGCCAGGTGTACTACTGGGATGAACAACTGCACATCTTATATTTTGCACATACATCTCCATTTTCATTACTCTAAACATGATCTGCGTGCATTACGACAAGGTTTCTCTGGGCCCTCTTCCTTTAGCTCAAAGCTGAGCCTAGTGATAACTTCAGAAACTTTTGTTCAAAGTGCTTTTGGGAACTAATCATCTCCATTTTTCGAGCTAACTACCACTTCGAGTAGCGGTGAAAGTAAGCCCTCTGGGTGAATTGGAATAATTCAGATTCCTGGGAGATAGAAGTCACTGGAACCTGGCAGGGTGATTGAGGTCTAGTCTAGTATATCATTTAGTTCTCAAATGTTTGTCATGCTCTTAGCACCAGACTTTATGGGTTCACCCATTTATTCCGCTGCTGTTCAGAACTCATTTGCACATCAACGGGGTAATTTTGTTGTCTGAAACTGTATGGTAATCTAGATTTATGAAAATGATGACACATAACAAGGCATGCTTCTGGAGGATAATGGAACATTTTAGAATGACCTACAGCGGTGCCTTGATTTTTATTGTACAGAATGATGGATTATGATCGATTGGGTACGATATTGATCCTGAGCTTAGTCTTAGTCTTTTCAAACCCACAAATCCACCCAGGTTAAGTGAAATTTATGAAATTCTAAAATTGAATATGAAATTTAAGCATTTAATGAAAACCCCTTCCACGCAGACACAAAATTCTATTTTTTTTCCGGAGGAAATGATAAGATCAAAAATAGCACAATTTTAATCTGCACAATTTTCACAGGCACGCTCACGAACCCTGCACAATATCACCAGCCCCACCAACCAGCTGTTATAATTAGAATAAGCTCATCTTGTGCTTGTAAAGTAATTAAGGCTGTTTTCTTCAAGTGCCTTCATCTGTTTCCTGTGATCAGTGAGTTTAAGGAAGTGAAATAATTCTGTAAAATAACAGAACAAATGAAATGCTGGAAATATCACTGGCATCTCCACTTGGACATTCAAATGACTTGCTTTGTTTTGTGCTCTGTCTGACGGCTGTCTTACCACTCACACCGCACTGCAGCTGTTCATCTCTGGAGACAGAGATGTTGGCTAATCTTGACAACCGAGGAGACACAAAGTGAAGCATACACTGTACGATTACAAAGCTAGGCCTAGTAAGCCACGCAGTTATTTACCTTTCTGTGTAGATCTCTCCGAGCTGAGCCACAATAACACATTTTCTATGAACCATACGAATTAGCTGTCTTGCTATAAAGACTGTACATACTTCTATAATGGAATTATACATAATCTATACACATTAGAATACATGAATATATTTTTTATATAGAGCATTTACATTTTTCAAATAGTATTCCTTATTTTTGGAATTTTCTTAAATGCAGAGCTAGACATTGTACATTCTATAGCACAGTAAACTATACTTCATACTTTTCTGAAGGTGTTCTAACAGAGTTACCACGATATGTAAAGATTTTCACAGTATCCCATGACATGTGCACTTGAGGTCTGTTTCAGGGATTTGTTTGGTGGTCTCTGTAAGAGATACTCTTACACCAACAATGCTCACAGTAATATTTATACATTTTTTGCCAGTATTCAGGGCAGAACGGATAGTGATGTATCAGAGTAGTGTCAGAGGGACTAAACTGTAAAATGTAAAATTGCAGTACCTGTCAACAGTGGCAGTGAAAATAACTTCCTATTTGGAATCATAGCACTTCTTTTTGCAATGCTTATTTAAACGTCTTGCACTGCCAAATGTTTGAAATGTACAAATCCACACAGACCATGACATTTTTATATCCTTTCTCAATTTTTTGTTGTTTTTGGTTTCTCAAATGCCTTTGATATCATTCAACTTTGCCTCATAGCAAAACGGCTCAATTTATTTTTATTTTTATTTAACCTTTATTTACCCAGGGTAGGTTCGCTGAGCACGGATGCTCTTTTGCAGCAACGCCCTGCTTCACACTCATACATACAGTATTCACACCTGGGAGCTGCCCAGTACAACCACAATCCTCTATTGTTGGCCACTGAGCAGCTCCACTGGAGGGAGAGAACATTTTTTAGTCAATTAAATCAGGGGATGATTAGGTGGCAAGTTTTCGCGAGAGCCAGATATTTTAGCCAGGACACCGGGGAACCCCCTACTCTTTGCGAGTAGTGTCATGGGATATTTAATGACCACAGTGAGTCAGGACCTCGGTTTAATGTCTCATCCGAAAGACAGATTTTTTTAACTTGGATTTTGTGGTTTATTTTTCATAATGAATAGGACACAGTAAAGGTAAATGATTATGTTATGTTTCCTATTTACTCACCCCACCTGTTAGATCACAGGAAACATAACATTATCATTTACCTTTGCATGTCTTCTCATCCCTTCAATAAGTTATATATGGCGGGTGACATAGCATGCATGACTGCCGGCACATTATAGCATTTTAAAATGATTTGGTAATTTATAGTCTCCTTAAAGAAAACTAAATTAAAGTAGCTGAAGATTTCGTAAATGGATTGGTCATTTCTGTAATTCATGGTCAAATAATATTTACTTTTAAGGTAATTCAGTACTAAAACTCAAGATATGATAGTTTACTTCAATAACCCACAATAAGACACGGTAATAAGCAATCAGTGTGTAGAATATGTTGACAGCTGTGAATACCAAAGGACATTTATTGATTCAAACTGACCTTTGAGCAGAGAATCTTTCCAGTGCCAGGAAATCTTTTTGTGAACAGTTCAATGACACTTTTTAAAAATTTATTTTATTTATTGAGTTTCATTTCACCTTACATGTTATCTTTGTCTGGCAACTGGAACATTAAATACCGAAACAGGCTAAATCAAATTGAAGTGAAGCTGTATATCACTGGGAATCATTTGATTACAAAATAAAAATCTAAGCTGTCCAACAAATAATTTGTATACCGAGTTAAATGTTTTTTGTAAAATTGTATATATTCCTTTCACTTTGAATAAAGACATCGGCCATCTGGCCAGTGGTAGAGGGAGTTCCCAGGCTCAAGTATAACCATTATAAACATGATTGGCCCATCACCCTGTGTAATGAGAAATGAGTAGCTCTGCTTTGGCTCGTAATATAATTTAGAGATGGGGAGTGTTCATTCCCCAGTGGAAATTAGAAAGCAAAACATTTATTGTGATATCCTGATATTGCCTGTTTTTGCATTTATTGTGAATTATGTTTATTTATATTGATCTGTTCTGTTGCTCTGTGAAGCTGGATTGAAACGAGTAGTGGTGGCTTATCCATTTATCGGGGTCATCCTTGTGTACATTGAGCTTAATCCTATGCTCAGTCTTATGTCTGTTTATATGTCTGTTTTATTGTCCCTAGCTTCTATTGCCAAACATCAGCTTGCTTTTAGGTAGGAGCTAAGCTGGAGCCATTGATAGAGCTAACACTGTTAGCATGCTGCCCGTATTGCCGAATATCCTTGTACTGGATGCACAGGGACATGTACAATTGGCATCAGTCTTCTCATATGAATCTGTGCAGGATAGCAAAAAAGCAAATTTCCCCAAAAGTGCTCTGTTTGTTGGCTATGGGAATAATATTCCAACTCCAGTCACCTCTGGCTCAAATCTGAATGGCTGTTTTATAGTATCAGAATCAGTGATTATCTCTTCTACAGACTCATCAGAGTCAGAGTCACTGATAATGTCCTTTGATTCAGAATCAAATATTCCAATGCTCTCCATTCCTGTCATTCCTTCGACCAAATGCTGTCCATTTGTCATCCCTTCAACCTAAAGGTGCAATAGCAGAGCTGTTTGTGTTCCCCAATAATGTCACACATCACAGGATTAATTTTCTGGCATGACTTTGGGTATGTCCATCAGGGGTGTCAAATAATTTCAACAATTTCAGCTTAATTTAATGAAACACTTCTTGACTAAAAATAATTGGTGTAATATCTTTGAGAGATGCTGTTATGTGGTGCTTAAGAGCCCTTTAAAAGCTAACAAGTGAATATAAAGCCCAGGCTTTCACACACGTTCCGCATCTTAATCTTTAAATGTTTGGGCTGTGTTCCACGTCTGCAAAATATGTGTTTATTCATTGGTGTGCCCCCTGTGTGTCCCCCCTTCCCTCTTTAAAATGGGACTGGACAGGCCACTGCCTGTCATCAGGTCGGCACAGGGGGAAAGAGAAGGAGCAACAGCTACTGTGATTCTGAGACAAGAGTCAACGTTCGATTCGCTCAATTACATTGAAGGGAATCGGTAATTATTTGATTGGCCAGTGATATGCCAGTCAGTGACATTGACCAAGGAGATGTGAGTGGTGGTCTCAGCTAACCAGGAGCAATTTCCTCTATTCATTATTGGGTAAAGCTTTAGCAGTCAGTTTTGAGCTAGTGGAGGATATAATTTTATGCTTTTAAGATGTTACAAGTGTTGATCGAGCTGAACAAGTCCTTGTGCACCTGCAGAAATAATTAGTGGTACTGAAGACTCCAACTTGAGCAAGGGCACTGTCATGTGTGTGAATGGCCATTATTACACACATAACGTTTTTGCTTGCAGAAGTGAATTTACACATTACATTACATTACATTACAGGCATTTGGCAGACGCTCTTATCCAGAGCGACGTACAACAAAGTGTATAACCATAACCAGGAACAAGTATGACGAAACCCCTAGAGAGAAGTACCGGTCCAAGTACAGGGAACAACCGCATAGTTCAACCTGGACCCTGGTGGATAGACTGATTAACACTAACAACGAGAACGGCAACAACGCAATCTATGGAAAAATAAAAATAAATAAAAATACAAGTAGTCGTTAAGACTGGCGCATCAACTAAGTCACCTATTAAACAGCTGCCTAGTTACAACCCTAAGTTTAGTCATTTACAGGGGGGAAGGGATGGGGAGAGGTGCAGCCTGAAGAGGTGGGTCTTCAGTCGTCGTTTGAAATGGGTCACAGTCTCAGCTGTTCTGACCTCCACAGGGAGGTCATTCCACCATCGTGGGGCCAGAACAGAGAGGAGACGTGTTCTGGAAGTGCAGGTGCGAAGAGGGGGAGGTGCTAGGCGTCCTGAGGTAGCAGAACGGAGGGATCTGGCTGGCATGTAGGGTTTGAATATCTTGTGAAGGTATGCTGGGGCTGATCCCTTGACTGCCTGGTATGCTAGAACCAATGTTTTGAATTTGATGCGAGCTGTAACAGGCAGCCAGTGGAGGGTAGTGAGCAGGGGAGTTACGTGGGAGTGTCTGGGGAGGTTGAAGACCAGACGAGCCGCAGCATTCTGAATGAGCTGCAGGGGTCTGGTGGCAGATGCCGGTAGTCCAGCCAGAAGAGAGTTGCAGTAGTCCAGGCGGGATAGAACCATTGCTTGGACCAGGAGCTGGGTTGAGTAGGTGGTGAGAAAGGGGCGGATTCTGCGGATATTGTATAGGAAAAATCTGCATGCCCGGGTTACTGCTGCAATGTTGTTGGAGAGGGACAGCCTGTTGTCCATCATCACTCCGAGATTCTTGGCGCAGGGTGATGATGTCACTACGGTGTCCCCTAAGGAAATGGAAAAGTCGAGGAGGGGAGAGGATAGAGCAGGAATAAAGATTAGCTCCGTCTTTCCCGGGTTGAGCTTCAGGTGGTGATTGTCCATCCAGCTCTGTATGTCCCTCAGGCAAGCGGAGATGCGGGCGGGGACCTGTGTGTCCGATGGGGAGAAGGAGAGAAAGAGTTGCGTGTCGTCGGCATAGGAATGATAGGACAAGCCATGGGCATATTCCAGTGATATTTTTATTTCCTCAATAGTTTAGAAGTTGCATGCATGCAAATCACCTGTGTGCTCACAGCTTTTCAAATCTTCTATTCTCACGACACTTCTGCCAGGGATATAGCACAATGATAAATTAACCCGTATTCATTTCTATATTAGGGAAGAGGCAACTCAAGGGTTGTTATTCCTTGGTGTTCTCGAGAATGATTAGGTTCCTCAATTGTGGTATATTAAGTGATGAACAAAAGGTAATCATTTATTGATCTATGTCTCACTGCTCTTTAGAGGAGAATTGAATAGTGTGGCCTTTTGTGGCCAGTGCTAAAACAATAATGCTGCTAATTGGCAGTAGTTTGTGAGGAGTGCCCCAGCCGGCTATTGAAGGTCAACAGATGACGGTGGGTAATGGTTAAGTGAAGACCAGTACAATAAAATATTAATTAACAGTAATGTCTTTGCGGGTTACCATTTAAATATGACTTTAATTAAGCACTTTTCATTATTCAAATGCACCTCCCAGTCTCATTCCGTTACTATGGTCAGTAGGGGCGACATAGCTCAGGAGGTAAGACCGATTGTCTGGCAGTCGGAGGGTTGCCGGTTCAAACCCCGCCCTGGGCATGTCGAAGTGTCCTTGAGCAAGACACCTAACCCCTAACTGCTCTGGCGAATGAGAGGCATCAATTGTAAAGCGCTTTGGATAAAAGCCCTATATAAATGCAGTCCATTTACCATTTACCAGTTTTGTCTGTGAAAATGACTGAAATTACTGAAACTTACATTTCCACCTACAGTATATTCATACTAGATTTCCTTCAATGTTAAGGATTGTATATGAAGTAATATTTAAATTCATCAAAATCTCAGCATAAAAGACATTTAAATTTTATTTAAATGAAGGTACGCTGAGGACTCCATGGCAAGCCAATGCTGTACAATGAGTAATTTTGTTCTCTTTGCCTGTGTTGATTGTTTCTGGCACTCAGCAATAGGGCCAAGATAGATATCTATGATACCACAGCATTGCTATAAGCATGTTCAACAGTAAACCTGCTTTTCATTTTTCCTGATTGTATTTGTATTTAATCGCCATTACCATCCCTTTTGCAGCTTAAATGTTCTTCTTTTTTTTCTTTTGTACATATTCAAACATCAGTACATTCCAGAAGGGCAAGAAATCCAGACCACACAGAAAAACCACCATTTTATTTCCCTTTCTCGTTTACAGTAGATGGACCATTCATGAAACAGCTCATTTGCACTCCTTCTCAGTTTTCCTTTCCAAACTCAAACTTAACAAATCCATCTCACCCTTGAATCTACCCACATTATCCAAAGTGCCATGGAACTCCTTACCCATGTCACTTAGGAGTTCTGGGGCCACTAAGAATTGAATTGTGGCCACGCTACGGGCCTCATAATGGCCACACCTGCCAGGTTTTGGGGGGATGCTGAGCCTGACAAATTCTGTGTTGACGATACGATGATAGTAAGAATTCCTTAGCGTCCTGTTGCCATTTTTGTCACACAGACTTGTACAGATCATGCATTATTTGTCACAAAGTAGACCGGAGGTAGTTATTCAGTGCGTTCTGTGACTCACCATCAGGGGAAAAAAGACTAATTTGAACCCTTACTTTTTCCTTTCTTTTCTTCCTCTCATTTCCCCCTCTTCATCAGATTTCAGAGTACCAGTCAGGGAACTGTATTTCATGTGCTCTTGTTGTGCTCTGGCTTTTGACTGATGTCAAGCATATTAAAATAGAATGCCTTGCGCTCTACACTCAATTTTAAATCCTGAACTAAAATTAAGGGTGAGACCAAATGTCAAATGCTCGAGCAAGAGATATACATGAAATCACATTTTTTTGTTTTTAACTTAGTGGTTCTCTAAGGATTTTCATTCAATTTTGTAATTTTTATTTATTTATTCATACAAATAGAATCATTAATTAGTAGATCATATCATCATGAGTCTGTACGCCTTGATCAAAATCAATTAAAAGGTATGCGGCATTTTTCATATAAAATATATTTTTTAAATGCTTGTGTTTTTTGGAGGAAATACAATGCTCTGTTTTCCCATGTTGCTGCAGTCAGAGCCGGTCCCAGGCATAGGTGACAAAGGTAATTTTTTTATTATTTCATTTCTGAACACAATGTTAAAATGATTAAATTGTAAAAATCATTGGAATCAATATACATAAATGCAATGCAAATCAGTTCATTAATTTTGTTATTCATAGTTGCCTGAACAGACTCCAGTACATTTTCTGTGGAGTGATGCCATTATTATAATTCATAATCATGTGTTTATAAATATGGTTATTATAACAAATGCAATGAAATTCATATAAAAGTGTTTTCATATTTGCATTTGTAAAGCATTAATTCTTTTCCAGGGATTGCAGTTTCAAAATAAGGGCAGTGAATGTGCCTTAGATGCAAATCATTTTTAATGTGTCAGAACAAAAAGTGAAGCCAGGGACATTAACATGAGACATCCTTACAGGGGGGGTTGGAGCCTGTCCCAGAATTCACTGGGTGAGAGGAGAGGTTAATGGCTACATCCTGGATGGGTGACCAATCCGTCACAGGGCCCACACACCATTCACTCACAAACTCATGCCTACGGCCAATTTAAGAGTCTCCAGTTAGCCTGTTGCGTGTCTTTGGACTGTGGGAGGAAACTGGACGACCCCGAGGGAACCCGGGGAGAACATGGAAGCTCGATACCTTCTCTGTGAGGCGACAGTGCTATTCACTGCACCACATTGCCGCCCATTTTGAGACATCTCAGTTCCAAGTACCAAGTTTTGCTTCTTTTTTTGAGTCAAATTATTCCATCCATCCGTCCATTATCCCAGCGTGCATTGGGCGAGAGGCAGGAATACACCCTGGACAGGCCGCTAATCTATCACAGGGCACACACACCAGTCAAATTATTATTTTATTTAATTGTTTTTTTTTTATTTTTAAATTTAATTTAATTTAATTTAATTTAATTTAATTTAATTTAATTTTTCATTGCATTAACATTGTTGCACCCATACGCCAATCTACTCTCAGACGAGCAAGGACAGGTGATTATTGGAGACCAGTTAAAATTCTTAGCGGCACACAATGAGCAAGGACACCTTGGATGAATGGTCCTGCCTGGAAACGCTCTCAGTGTTTGAACGTGATTGAAAGTGAATGAATAGTGACAGTCCTTTTCTGCCAGTGCTAACTTCACACGTCCTCGTGTTGCGAGCTCCTGCTATCGCATTGGCTCATTGGCTGACCGAAGGTCTATAAGTGAAATCAAAGCAGATTGGTCTGGACTACACCCTTCATAACTGAATGGCATGGCCTACAAAAGGCATATCTTCTGAACTTGCCATCTGTTCTTTATAGATGCCTATAAAGGTCAGATATATGGCTTTATTATTACATCGTAAGTCAAGTGGCCTCTTTTACATGTAAACATCTGGTGGTTTCTTGCTTCAAAACCATATTTTTTTCACTGTGTGTTATCACTGTGTAATTACAATGACCACATTTTTTTTTGAGAATGTTTTCACATTATGGTCCATTATGAATTGACTTATTGGCATGGGAAAAAACCGAAATGACATACCTGCTTTATAAAAGGAGAAAGAAAGACAAGAACAGAATGTTTTTGTAGTTTCTTTTATTTTATTTTTGGTCCATTATGAAACGTGAAGTCTGTCATTTGTTCTTCATTAGTGTTGACAGAAAGATTCTCCTCAAATGATAAATGGTTTGAATTTAATGACACTGTAAGAGCATTAGGAGTGTTAAGCCATTGCATCGTTTAGCGCTTGGTCTATTCAGAGCTGACCCCCATTTTGAAAGGTTTGCTCCCTGTTGCATAAATAAAGAACCGCATTCGATGTGTCACTCTGTATTTATGAAGCTGTATTTTCATTGTCACCAGTGATACGCCTTCCATCATTTACAAAAAGGCATGTCAGCTTTGGTTTCCATGAGAACAGCAGTAAATAGAACATGTATATTTTGACTGACAGCACATAAGGCATTGTATTATGAATCTATCAGGGTCGTGATAGGTTCCACATTATATTACATTCACAGCCAACACTAATGGCGACAAGGTTTTTCTTTTCTTTTTTAATATTAACAGCATGCCCTTAATTAAACTGTCAGTATGACACGCCACATGTGCTAAATATACTGTACCAACGGGCTGTTTAGAAATAAAAGTCTGTGTATTATTATAATGTTTAAGCAAGCAATATACATAACATTGATTAGGAATTTACTTGACAGGTGTCATAATATAGATTTCTAAACGCAGGTCTGATTAAATCCTTATATAAATCATTCACAGCCTTTTCACATTATGTCTGACAACCCTACCAATAATGCTCAGAGAATATAAACTATTTTTTCCTTGAAATCAATTGGACAGTGTGAAAAGTGAAATAGATTTTCTTATATTACAGTCGTAAGTCAATGATCTTAGAGAGGGTCAATCTGTCGTTATGCATCGGCTTCATTACAATGCACTTTCAAGTTCTGACAGATCTTTATAGCAGAGGCGGTGCCACAGGGAAAGAAAAGATCAGACTTAAGCACAATATCTGTTTACCGAACATTTTACTTTATTTTATTTTTTCTATTTTTACAGTGAGATAACGTAAAAGTGTCATTAAGACTGTTTTAAAGCTTCTATTTTGACACTTTAATCATTTTTGTTTACTTAAATTACAGTAAATTATTGGGATTTTATATGGATTAAGAATTAGAAGGTAGGCCAATTACCTCATTTGTCAATATTAGTCTTTTCTGAACTATCCCATCTTTCTTTCATTAGAACCACTGTTGTGGTAGGAGGTTATACTTCTTTTCAATTAACAATTATGTAAGGTTTTAAAATTGTAAAAAATTACTACAATAAATTTTTTAAAAAAAGGAAATACACTTACCATTACTGTCTGCCCTATAGCATAGCACGTTACCAAGCTAACTGTAATGTGCAAGCTAGATAGGCATTAGTCGAATTAATTCATTAGTTTGCCAGATATATTTGTTGCTACCCAGTGGCCTGTTTCAGCTCAGTGTTCATCTTTAATCTGGACAAACTAGCTAAAACCCTTTCTGTTTCTTTGTACATGTACACATGCAAAATGTTTGTTATTACAAACTTATTTTTTACGTGTGTAATCCACATTTTTGTGTTGCAGCCACCGTTATGTGATGTTGTGACGTGCACACAATTTTCCCAGGTGGAAAAACACCTATAGCTATGCGAACTGTCTGAAAAATTAACTTAGTCATATGAATATGTATATTGACATGTATTTCCTTCAGTTATTGCTGTGGCAGTCGATACATTTTTGTTTCTAATTGAGTAGCCTTTTAGTAAGTCACTTTAGCATTATGATCCTATGAGATTTTATTTTTTTTACTTATTTATTTAAGTTACTTAATTACTTATTATTAATGTTTATTTTTGAATACCAGTAACTACTGTGGTACAAACAGGCCAAGCACATAAGAGCATGCTTGATTTGAAAGTAGTGGCTATTACTATTGATTTGCTTAGCAGACCCCATTTCTGGGGTGAGTTTACATTGTATAATCTTGGATATTATCCATGTATGTGTTCTGAAGCAATTCTGATCAAGTCATTTACCCAAAGGGATAATGGCTGACCTTCAAGCTACAGGTTTATTTGTTTCACCACTGTGCTGCTCTGTCTGTCATGGTTCTGTGTTTTCCTGTTTGTGTTTCCCTTGTTGGGCCGCCAGATGTTTTGTGTCCTGCTCCCCCCTGTTAATTGTATGATTGTTTTCAATTGTCTCGTTATTCTATCATTGTTCCCACCTGTGTCTTGTTATCCCCTCCTTTTCTGGTTTGATTGTTTTTTTGAGTTCACCTGTGTCTTGTTACCCCCTGTCTATTTAAGTTCTTTGTCCCCTTGACTCGGGTGCTGGTTCCTTGTGTTTGTTTCCGACTTGTGTTTGTTTCCTACTTGTGTTCATTTCTGAATGTATGTATTCTGCCCGCTTTGGTCCTGCTTGTGCGTCGTTTGTTTCTGACTTTGTTTCTGCCTGCATTCCTGCTTGTGTGTATTCTGTCCTGCCTGTGTTCCGCCCTGCCTGTGTTCTGTTTTGTTTTTTTTTAGCTTCTTAAGAATCTTTTTGTGTTTATGGTTTTGCCCCTCATGGCCTTTTGTTTGTTCCCTGTTTATTTAGTAAAGTCTTTGTTTGAATTTCCCTTTTGGAGTCTCCTGTGTTTTTTTTTACTCTGCGCCTGGGTCCAACCCCCCGAACCCCTGACACTGTCAGACATGCACACTCACAACTGCCATAGTAATCTGCCTGGAGATAAGACAACATTTTTTTTGCGATCAATATACAGACGGATCACAAATTAAAGGAAAAACCAACAAAAGAGTCTTAGTAAGGTGTTGGGCCACCACGAGCTGCCAGAACACCAATGTGCCTTGGCATAGATTCTACAAGTCTCTGAAACTCTGCTGGAGGAATGGAACATGGTGGTGGAGAGTGTTGTCTAACACGTTGGTCCAAAATTTCCCATAGGTGTTCATTTGGGTTGAGAACTGGTGACTGTGAAGGCCATAGCATATGATTCACATCATATGATTCACATCATTTTCATGCTCACCAAACCATTCAGTGACCCCTCATGCCCTGTGGATGGGGGGCATTGTCATCCTGGAAGAGACCACTCCCATCAGGATAGAAATGTTTCATCATAGGATAAAGGTGATAGAGAATAACTTTGTATTGATTTGCAGTATCCCTTCCCTTAAGGAGACAAGTGGACCCAAACCATGCCAGGAAAATGCCCCCCATAGCATAGCTGAGCCACCAGACCCTCTCACTGTAGAGATCAAGCGTTCAGGCCTGTCGAGAATATGGTTGACTATATCTCTTTTTTCCACATCTCTGTGGACCAGTGCCTATGGTTTTTGCACCATTGACCTCTCAAATGTGCATTCGTCTTTGTAATGAGGGGTTTCTGCACTGCAACCCTACTATAATATCCCCCTCTGTGTAGTTGTTGACAGACTGTTCTTGCTGACACAGTCCGATCATGTCCTGTGTTGACATTCTCAGTCACCTGAGGAAAAGTTGCTCTTCTGTTTTTCCTTACGTATCACACTAATTCAAAAGCATCACAAACATCGAATGTGAACTTTCGACTACAATTTTCAATCCTATTTACTGATGTCTTTCCCATAGATCTAAATGCAGATATCACTTTATTTGCCATTTCTATTGAAACACTAGTCAATTGAGCAGTCTTTGTGACTGAAGCTCCTGCCATCTATACCCCAGCAATGAACCCTTTTTCATAGTTGCTTAAATCTTTTCCTCCTGCCCTTTTGATCCAAATTCAAGGTCAACTGGGCCTGCTCAGCATTTCTATACATGCCACAGGGCATGATAGGATGTTAATTGCTTAATTGTATCATGCAGTACACCTGTATGAAAGCATCTGTATTCGTTTTGTGTCTCTACTCATTTATTCAGGTTTTTCCTGTAATTTGTCACCCGTCTGAATCTCCCAAGAAAATTGGAAGCAAATTCAATCTGAGCTACTGTATAAACATGGATTGTTCTTTAAAATACATGTAACCCTGGACATGTGATGTGTGTCTGTTTATAAGAAATTGAGAGCCCAGTGCCTTCACCTAAAAGTAAATAATATGTGTGTTGTGCCATTTGTGTGATTTACATAGGAAAATGTCAGGTATAATTTATCACACTGATATATATATATATATTCCATATAGAGCAGCTCACATCTCCTGAATGATACAAACATTGGAAGTGACAAAAAATTACACGGGGTGAGGAAAATGAAAATATTCTTTTGAAAATTAATATATTCATTGATGATTTTACATGTGATTCAATGAAAACACATGATTTGATTAAAGCAGTGTTTATCTGATTAAAAACAGAGCCACCTTTTATCATTCATCACCAGCCATTTATCGTTCCGTTTGTTATTCATCATGATGGGCAGACGAATGTCACACAAAAGCCACACCCATGGATGCAGATTCATGTTTTCGCCTCGGATGCCCATTTTTCCCCCCTGGCAGTCGAGTTCAAGGCTGCAGCCCCCTGGCGTTTCAGCCAATGAATTGTCGCCAGGCTCTTCCGCAAATTCGGCAACTTCAGTCTCCCAGCAAACAAGTCAGCTATCATGCTAATGCCACTGCATAGGCAATTCTTCTTTCGAATCTGTTTTGCTTGTCTGTGAACCGCTTCTTTAAAAGTCACCCGTTATTTCTTGGCTATCTGCACTACATGGCCAAAAGTATGTGGACACCAGACATCCAATATCCCATCCAAAATTATGGGCATTAATATGGAGTTGGTCCACCCTTTGCTGCTATAAACTCCATTCTTCTAGAATGTGATTGTATGGTGTAGCATTAAGATTTACCTTCATTGGAACTAAGGGGCCTAGCCCAAACCATGTAAAACATGGGGGATCCAGATACTTTTGGCCATATAGTGTAGCTTTGATGTCGAACACAAAACCCAATAGCTAACAAGCAAACTAGCTAGCTAACTGGCTGACTAGCTAGCATATCTAGCTTTGCTTAATTCAATTCAGTAACGTTACGGAGTCAAATAATACTCATGGATTATAGACTGATAGCGGTCTATAGTGATCAACTACTTTTCTGACCTCCTGCCAGTCTGATTATAGTAGTATACACAGCTTAAATCCGAAAAGTGTTAATCTGCAAGGCAATATTTGACTAATTACCTGCCTGTGATGCCTAAACTTTCCCATTACTTTGAAGGTATGTGGTTTACACTCAAAGGCTGGAACTGGGGCCAAACCTTCCAATACTGATCAAAATGGGACAAATCAGCTTTGAAGGAGAATGCACAGTGAACCACCGTGCTTAGTAGTCTTTATGATCTGCCTCAAAGGCTACACCAACCACTTCTGTAACCACCTGCTGGGTCAGTTATAGTAGATACAACCTCTGAGGAGGAAAAGAAATTGCTGTGGCATCATCAATGAATGTATTCATTTTCAAAAGAATATTTTCTTTTTCATCACCTCAGTTTCATTTGTGTAATTTTTGTCACTTCCACTATTCATAGAATGGATGCAGCTAGAGCAGATTTAAAAAAAAAAAAATATTCTCAAGTTTCTGCTTTGATTTAGATTTAAACTTGAGCACCATGCTGGGATGAAATCCAAATTAAACATGAATTAAAGGTCTAAGTTTAGTTTGAGCAGAGAGCGAGAGACAGGCCTTCGTTTCTTATTTAACTTTTTTTTGGGAAGAGGCAGAATCTGAGGCTTGTACAATGGATGCTTTGATGTTTCTAAGTTCCCAGACACATTCGTTATGAGTGGAGTGAGGAAAAAGTGTTAATAATATGCTCAAGTCTGGTGATTAATATTTATGAGGGTTGTGGAATCTGAGGAGATGTCTGACTTTGGACCACTGCTCCTGACTAAAGAGTCAGATTTTTTTTCTCAAATTCTGTAACTTCACTAGTGACTTCACTATCTGAGAAGCATATTAGAATTTCAAAGGGAATATATTTTCATGTAATTTTAAGGGCCTACCACAAAGTTACATAATACGTTATTGCTATAAAATGGCTTTTCTTATTTAAACAGATGGCAAGCACAAAATAAACATATAATTGGTGTTTTCTTATTATTATTTGGATTGCTGGTATGCTGCTTTGGTAAGAACAACCCATTATTTAACATTGTTTCAAATTTTAAACATGGCATTGGTTTGAAACATGAAATAGATGTACCTTGTTAAAATAATTATGTGTTGCCTAAATATTTGCTAGTGTTAAATTATAATTAAATTATAGTTTACTACCTATTTTTGTTAGATAACTACTTCAGAATTGTTTACATATATACATTTTCTTAAATTGTGACAAACAAAAATAAATATATATGTATTTTCCTTTCTAAGGCATTGTTGTTTATAAAATAATATTAATATGTTTCTTTACAAAAAGAAGCACATTCATATTTGAATACACTTAAAGGTTTTTTGGTGTATTTAAATAAGATTGATTTTAGATTTTAACGGTTTTTCCTTCTAAGCGCTTTCCGTTCATTTTTTGGCTCGACCACAACAGCGGGGCCAGCCCTACAAACGCGAATGTCTGTGACTGACTGAGTGACTGAGTGATGAAGTTACACCATTGGTCGGCTGGATCACGTGTGTTAGGTCCAGCCATATACTGGTTTTCCTAGTCTTGTTTCCCATGCTGCTTGAAAGTTTGCGTAAAAAGCATTCCTGTGAGTGTTTAAGAGTTTACCGTCAAACCTTTCCACGATGGGCACTTTTTGATCCTCTCTTTCACTTTTCTCTATATTACTACCTTTGCATAACAGTCACTTGCAATGAGGTCGGTGGCTATGTTGCTGCTCTCCCTCAGGAGTTTAATTGATGCCTATGACAGTCACTAGTCAGACCATAGTTTTGCTAATCTTTGGCTTATGAGAAGACACCTTAAGCCCTTTGGTGATTCTGATATATTTTATTTATTTTGTTTTTTTCTTGAGGGGTTGGTACTTTCATGAAAGATTGGTATTGTTATAGCAGCTTGCATTGTAGCTTACTAGCTTGCCACCGGCTGGCTAATGTTCTTTTGTAGATGTTTCTTCTCATCTGCATCTAACTGTGGGGCTGTCATGGGTAAGGGATGGCCGTGGGCCACTCCCCCTGTTTGTTAAGCTTGTATTCCAGATTCTAGTCTGATAATGGTTTCTGCTATATAAAGAAAGATGAGTGTTATCCCAGATTCATCTGGTCTTTGTCTCCAGTCAGTCACTACAGTACTTAAGGGTGCCGCCATTATTATTGCCATATTGTGGATCATAGTCTTGCTCTGTATACATTACTAGTATTGTTTTTAAAATGGCAACTGGGTTTAAATCTGACTAAACAAAGAATCAAAGTGATTAGAAATGTTGATGTTGCAAAAGTTCTAGGAAAATTACCCAAGCAATGGGTGTCGGTCATACACAAATACAGTAAAACCTGCCTTGGGATCACCATTGTACAGCGGTCACCTGCACTTGACAGCCATTTTTGATGTCTTCCCTGGTTTTGTGGTACTTGTGTAAACATGTAATTGTAAACATATATGGCAAATATGTAATTTTAGCAACAAAATAATCTCAGAATCCTAATTTATTGTTCCCAGGGAAAGTGGACTTGCGAAAGGCAAGCCAAATGGATCTACGGGAGTGCAGTTCCAATTATAGGCAGACGGCATATTTTTTTATAGGCAAAGAAGCGTGAGCACAGATGGACATCGTACGTGAGTGGCAGGGGTTCGAGGGGTTATCATCGGAACTGCCAATTACCACATTGTGGGTGAGGGGGGAAACAATGGGAAGATCAAAGAGTTGCTTCAAACATGCAATTATTGTTGGAACAAGAAAATGGCAGACGAGGCCCGTCTTCCTACAATAATACGTACTCTCTGCTGAAATCAATTAGGAGTCAAAGAAACAGGAATCAGAGACTCCCCGTGAAGCCCCTGGTGTATAAAGTGAGCGGTTTATTTCCTGTGGGAATCCTACGGGTTTGTTTGGTTCTTTTAATGAGGTTTCATACTAAAATTAGGTTAAATGTCACACGTGTATTAAGTCTAATTTTCACGATAAGAATAATTGGCATACAACAAGTGATGAAAGACATTTTCATTCATTCTGTTGTGCCAACCGCCTTTGTAAACAAATAGACATTCTGGTCAGGGTGACCTTTATCAAGGGTGAACCATGAAAAGTTGAAATCTGAAATTACAGTGCAGTAATTAACTTAGCCTCTGTTTTTGGCTTTTCTATACCGTGCATATTAAGCATGCTATGTCATATTGTTCTTCGGTTACATCACATTGCATTATTCATATTGTGTGAAGGCACCCTGAAGGCATTGATGCATTGCATAATGTGCAGTAGAACTGGAAGAGGGGGCTACAATAGAAAACGTGTTTCCTCTCCAGTCACAGAAAACAAACCATTCAGTTCTAGACTTAAAGAACGCATTTAAAATGCACATCACGTGATCAGTTTTTTCTGTGATGTCTGAGGTCATATCTTTATCATATGCGACCTGTGAATGGATTCTCCGCGCCCTTATGTTACGCTGCAGAAGTGTGATTCCATTGACCAGGTCTCCTAACAAGTATGTCCCATTTACATAAAATTGTTCCAACTGTTCCTGGTACAATATGGTTAAATACTTCTGTGTGAATCGTGCAAAGCTCATTTAAAGAATGACATATTTGGAAATGACTGTATACTGCCCTTGAAATCTCAAAAACCTAGGAAGGAAAAATATCAAGGGCAAGAGTAGAGATTTGAACGCATCTCTAGGGACACTAATTTTAGCAACGGTGAAGTACCTGTTTCACTGTGGCCATTTTGAACAGTTCAGTTTTGATGAGTGAAATGAGAAACAACTGGTCGGAGACTAGCACCAACAAAAGAAAGGCGACAAACAAAGAGCAGAGAGAGAGCAGCAGCAGAGAGAGGGCAGGAAGAAAAAAACAAAAGGGGTGCAAGAGGAGTTGAGGGCACAGAATGAGTGTCGAGCCGGACTGGAAACAGAGATAATAAAAAAAATAAAAAAAGGTTGGGAAGAGGAACGAGGGGGAGGGCAGACTCGTCGGGAGAGAGACGGCAGGGCTGGAAAACGGGAATCGCGCCTGTCAGCCAATGAGTTGAAAGGGAGAAGGCGATGTCATTAGGAGGAGAAGTTCCACCTCCGCACGCCGGAGCCTCTCCGGAGTGAAAAGAGCACGGGAAAGAACAGCACACTGGCACATCAGCAGCGGCAGCTGTCTCCTCCTCTCCTCTACTTACGCTCCCTCTCTCTCTCTCCCTCTCTCTCTCTCTCTCTCCCCCTCCCTCTCCCTCACGGTCTTTCTCTCATTCACAAGCGCGCATAGGAGCAGGAAGCAGCAACAGCACAGGTAAGTCTCTGCCCTGCCCTGCCTCCTGTTCTGCTGGGGCTGCTTTGCCGAGTTGTTGAGCCGGGAGGACGCCTTCAGTTCTGCCGCTGTCTCTGTTGTTGTCATTGTTGTTGTTGTTGTTGTTGATGTTGTTGTCGTCGTTATCGTGGTCTGGGCGTCTCTGCCGGTTTGGAGCTGCTCTGTGCCCGTGCGAGGTCGAAAGTGAAGTGGCACGCGAGCCACCCGTAGCCCGAGCGAGAGCGCGAGCGCCAAGTTGTGGGCAGACCCGGAGAGCGAGGGCGAGAGCGAGGGCGAGGGCGGGGGCGCGTGGCGGCGGCGGGCGGGAGGCGCGGAGGCGACCGCGTAGGCGCTCTCGCCGGGGAGAACCCCGCCAAATAAAAACGCGGACTGGCGGTAACTTCAGGACGCGCGCCGCAGAAGGGAGGGAAAGTAGATAAAAGCACAGAGGACGGCTTTGCGGAGGGATGCCGTCCTCGGCGGATGAATTATAGATAGCTGGAGGGGGGTTTTACTGGGATGGGTTTACGTCCAGGAGCCCCGTGGTCGTGAAGGGATGACAGGTGGGGAGTTGTGGCCAGCTCTGGAGACTGAGGCTCCAGACCCCTGGATTGTGATGCAGCTTAAAGCCTGGCTCCCCTGTTTCTGAGTCTGAGTGAGACTGTAGCTGCTGCATCCACCGTATGCTGAGCAGTGCTTATTCCTGAGTGTGGGCTATTTGTGAAAATGCCACAGACACCGTATAGCTGCTGCAGCCTGTGTGTCAAATGTGTTTGCTCTTGTTCAGGGCAGATGGGCTGATCGAGATAACATTTGGGTAAAGTATCTGAGCTTTTATGAAGCATCTTTCACTGTAGACTCTGGCTGTTATTACTTATAACTCTCTGGGCATGGAACATTAACTCTCAATATGCAGGAACTGGAGGGGAAAGTCTATTTGATTTTCTTCCCTTTTAACAGCCGTGAAGACATACTGACTGAAATTAAAAAAGTCAATTTATGACATGGCATTCATATTGATGTCTGCCATTTTTCATTAATCAATTGGGGACCCATATATCTGGTTTCATTGATCCTGTAACCAAGCACATTTCTGAAGGGGTATTTTACCAATGACAACAATTTGGCTTGATTGATATTAACCATTTTGATATGCAAGATCTGATAGCTGATATTCTTTTAAATATTTTTGTGCTGCAGTTTTAAACTGGAGCCACATGCCAAATATAGCATATATACGTTATTGTGGTATTTTAGCCTAATGATGCATATTGTTTCTGTCATCCAGAAACGTATGTGCAGGATCTTTAAGTGTTTTTAAAAAAACCATACTTTTTGCAGCAAAAAAAGACATAAAAACAAATGTCATTTTGCACCGAGGTTGTGTTGCATACCTGGAACACATAGTCTTTTCGCTAGTTGAACCAGATGTGCCCTTTATGTATTCAAAGCGCATGTTTTCTTTGTTTAATGCGAGGAAGGTGTCAGTATGATTAATATGTGTGTGAGAATGGCGTCAATACGGGAGCAGTTCTTCAGGTAACAAGCAGACTCCAGTCAGTCTGTGGGGAATTGTAGACTCATACTCGGTTAACTCCGAGAGATAAGCGGGGAAATGGGTTACACACATTTGCATTAAAATCTAATGCGGACTAAAAATATATGTACATGTGTTTCGTACTCCTGCTGTGGTTCATAACTAATGCAGTAGTGAACTTATATTTTATTTATGTTGGAGTTAATAGGTCGCAATGCAATAGAAATCTGATTGTGGTGGATGTGGTGGAGTGTGGCCATTTGCATGCTGGGGTAAAGTGTTTTAAGGGATGTTTTGTTTCATAATTCCGAGCTGTTCTGGAGACAGGATAGGGGAAGTGGCTGAATTAGGAAATGACTCAGAAAATGTGGCGGCAAAATGAGGTTGCTCAGAAGGGCAGCAAGGAGCGTGACCTTACGATGATGGGTCCATTTCTGGTCTTTTTTATGTTATTTATTTGTTTGTTTATTTATTTATTTATTTATTTATTGCATTTTTACCAAAAATGTGTTCAGGCAGCAATGAGGCATACTAGGCGATGTTCTTTTCATGGAAAAGAAAAAAGGCAACACAGTGATACCTCTATAACAGTCTACACAAGAGTGATATCTTGGAATTTCTGTTGGGAATTTATTTTACTACAACAAGACATTTCTCTGACGGTATTATCAGTGTGAGTGGCTGTAAATGAAATTTGATGGGAAACAGTACCAATTTGAGTTCTTTGTTCATGCCATTTAGTGCCATTGTGCCAAGTGTATGAATCTAAATGGCCTCTGTTTGCAGCAGAAGTACAATCAACACCAAGCTCAGTCTGTTGTGCATGATGGTAGATTTCATGGATTTTCTTGGATTATGCTTTTATTGGTTAATCCATGTAGCCACTGTGTGTAGTCTTTCCATAATACAGTAGCGTTCACACAGATGTGTACATTCTAGATGTTCCAGCACATTATTCACACCTACTGGGGATGTACACAGAGACCTTGACATGCTGACGTGTCTATGGTTCTGAGGTTTTGAAAAATGACTTGATCTTTTTTGGATTGTATGTTACAAGCACAAAGCAATGGGCAATGGCAGCAAGAGAGGCACGTGTGTCACTGGGGGTTTTGTCTTGCTTCCGAACGGCAGAGTACTGAAGTACTGAATTGCACTGATGTTTCTATCCTTTTTAATGGCATTGAGAAGAGTACGCTGTGTTATGAGGTCGCTCTCCTCTCTTGGCTGATTTAAAAATGCGCAGATTAATCGTGACAGCGCAATCATCCCGAAAGCTGCGTTCTGTCTGTGTGCTTGCGCTGAGATTCGGCGCCGCGGTCTTCGTTTCTTATCCTCAAGACCCAGTTCTGTTCAGTACGATTATCTGGGTCTCTTCAACGCGGAGCTGCGAATTTGGGTCTTTTAAAAAAACAGGAGCAATCGTTGCGCCGTCGCCCCCCGATAAAAGTTGGTGGACTTGCAAGGAGTGTCTATAAATTTTCATGCGCATCCTTGACTGCAGCTCAAAAGCTTTTATTTCATCCCGGCAGCACTGTCTGGGCTTATGGATGGTGACGTCAGCGCGATGTAAACGGATACCGCGCGTCATTCATCACGACAGCTGCTTCCAAGTGGGGCTCTCCTGCACCCGTAAGTAAGACACTTAATCTGGATGGCATCCATAAATATCCGGCCGTATAACCGCATAAGCGTATAAATAATGACGTCTGGCACTTGGGCAGTTACAGTGAGATGTTCTTGGAGTCCTGAGGCACTGTTTTCGCAGGGTTCCTCACCTCGGTCCGCCCTGGCCGACGTGACAGGTCGGTCGCAGGAATGCTCAGCCTCGTCGGGCAGGGGCATGCCCAGCCCCGAACACTTCACACAGATGACAGACTGCCGTGATTCCATCCGAGCTCGCCATACGGTTGCGCCGTGAATCACCTAAACGAGTTTTGAGCCCCTCCCCGGTGAACGGTCACGTGACCGACGATAGAATTATTTGCCGGCCGCTAACTGCATCCTGCCCCGGTAAATATTGATCTATCGCCGACGCTGGTATTTCGGAGCGTTCCGAGTGTTCTTCGGGGTATTGATTAGCTCGCGTGAATCCGGTCTGCTCTGTGACAAAGGCGGGCGGAAGCATGTGGTGTGCCGGGCTTCTGACCTATAGATGAAGTCATCGCAAATCCCCCATAATGCACATGGACTTCGCAAAAAGTGGAAACAGGGAAACAATAATGCATTGATCTGCTTGTGAAATCCATCATCCATCTGTTATGCCTCCACGTAGACCTGTAAATATTTGAGTATTGGTAGGAAGAAAACCCCCACGCACACACATACATACATATACGTATATCACATCACAAGAAGATGAGGGTTGTGCGTGCTGATATATACACAATAGTGTGTCTTCTGAGCCTTGTCAAACACAGACCATCTGTGCGAGCGTGAGGGAGCTGGTCCGAGCGTGCGCTCGCAAACGAAACGCCCGCCGTGCTGTTTCGCTTCTCCCCGCAATCTGCCGCGCGACATCCATCCGTACAGGGTTTCACTTCGGACGTCCATCTGCTCTCGGCTGAAGAGGGGGAAACCCATTTCCAGGGAGAATCGATTGGATTGCTCACTCCTTTCGGCAATACGATCCCTCTCCTCTCCTCTCCACTGCCCTGCCCTAGCCCCCGCCCCACCTCCACTCCGGAAACGCTTTCGACGGCCGTGGATGTGAGATCACGGCAATCACCCCGGGGGGCTAAAAGCCGCTCCTTATGTGATTATGCGAAGGCCGTCATTAATGGAGCTCGGAGGCCGTACGGATTCAGATGTGCCCCGTCGCCGTTGATCGGAGCTGAGCGAAGCGCCGCTCGCGTTGCAGTAACTTTGAGTCCAGCGGTCGATATATACGGGCATGAGCGCAACGGCAGCTTGTGTCGACGACAGTGATGTAGAATATCGCTGATTACAGGCAGCGCGGCGTTTGTCAGGATCTGCGCGGGATTTCGCCATCATTTACGGCGTACTTATTTATCTCGCGCGCGCATACGGCCGCCAGCGTTTCGCCGGCTGTTCTCCGCGCCCGAGTTTTTTCATTTTCTGCAGACACGGCGCTGACGAAGCCTTGAAATGTTATATTCGAGCTCTGACGGATTCGGCTGCGAAGCATCAGTCCTGTGAAGTGATTGACGCGGCGTTCAGTCACGCGCCCGGCGTTATCGGGCAGAAACTTGGCGATAAGGAGATGCGCGCGTGTTGAGTTTCGTACCTTTTCGGCTGTTTATCTCACGCGAGAGACAGCTCTCTCCCGCTTTCCGCCCGGCACCCAGTTAAAAGGCTTTCTTAGATCATTCCGGAGCTTCGGCCCGCGAAACGGATAGAGCGGCAGAATATGCTAATTGCTTATATACTTGTCAAAGAGCCGGAGGACTAGCGTGAAGAAGTTAAAACGGTACGGCGTGACATCGTCAGGCCTTCTGGCCGGGCTAGTCCAGGCGAAGCGCTGGACCTGAGTGGGGTGACAGTCCGAAATCAAATCTGCACTCTGGACTCCCGGAGGATGACACACGATCCTCTGCAGCGCTGCCTGGGGCGGGGGGGGGGGGGGGGGGGGGGGGGCTGGGGGGGAGAGAGCTATTGAGTCGGGAGGCGGCTCCCACCTTCCACGCGATGGTGACTTCTATGGTTGATCGCGCCCCTGCTGTCTGGCGGCGGCGGCGGGCGCGCCGGCGCCGGGGTCATCCGGTGCGACGGCTACACAGGTCAGCGAGCGGACTCGAAAGGAGAAGCGGCGAGACGCGCGTGCGGAGGACGCCGCGCCTTCCGTGCTCTTCCTGACCGACAAAGGAGGACTGCTGCAAAGTAACTGGCTTACCGCTGCGACAGGGAATTTCTATGATGGGATAAAGAAATGTAGTGTGTGTGTGTGTGTGCGTGTGTGTGAGTGTAAGTGTGTGTGTATGTATGTGTGTGTGTGTATGTGTGTGTCTGTATTGAATTCTATTCTATATACAGCATTATTATTTTGAGGTAGTCCCTTGGCTTGGTTGCTTGAGCACAGCTTTCTAAAACATGATGACGGTGTAAATTCTTGGACTTGGTAAGCACTAACGCGCATAGATTCATATATTATACTATATAGATTCATATATTATATTATGTTGAAGACCACTTTGAAAAAATGAAATTCAAATGAATGCTACTGGCCAGTGGATGCCATTTGAATATCTCAATAAACTCCTAATCCTTTTATTTATTTAAAGGATGAGACTCGCCAAGTCTTTTTGCTTTTTGCTCCCCAGGGTTTTCTTGTTCCCCTGGCAAGGAAAATACATGTGCATGCTGTGGCTTTTTACCTTTTGTCAATGCCATGATATAACGTCCGGTTAAGGGAAGGTGACAAAAGCCTTAATGCAAATGTAAATGTAAACATCAAGGTCACTGAGAAAAAAAAATGCCTCAGAAATGTTTGTCACATTAAAATCCCAATCCCAATCGCAGGGTCTTCTGGTGCGGGCGATCAATAGTTAAAAGTGGAGGGTCTGAAATAATGGGTGTTAACCCGTGTGTGCATTCGTGCTTCCCAGGGGGGGGTGAGAACATATCCGTCGGCCCCTGTGCGCTGTGGGGTCCTGGCAGCCGGGGGCATTAGCATTGCAGACGAGCGCGCGGCTCCCTGTTCTCATTACGGGCGCGGACACCCGGGGGGCAGCGGAGCCTCCGATAGGCATCGTCTGAAGGTCGGGTCCCCGGCAGCGCCCGCCCCGTCAATACCAGAGCCCTTGTGTCCTCCGCGTGCGTCTCTCGTGTCAGAGGCACTGGGCCAGCAAACACAAACACTCAGTAAAGTCTATTGGCTCTGCCCCCCCCCCCCCCCCGTCCATCCTCCAACCTCTCCATCCTCCCTCTCCCCTCCTTCTTTTTTCAATTACCCGACTCCCTACCCTACGGAATGCTAATTATCTGGCGCTTGATATCCGCCTGATCCCCTCATCGCGGGTGAAGAGGACGAGGGATCGGAAGGAGGGCCTTCCCTCTTGACCGCCGGCTGCTCGGGTCCGGGGGCGAAGGGGGGGGTGTGGGGGAGGAGGGAGATCCGTGTGCGGAAGCCTTGTGTGTGCGCTTGAACAGGTACTCGAGACCCTCAGAGATCCTGTTCTCGCCTTCTCCATTACTTTGGGTTCACAGAACAGTTTTTACACGCGGTCTCTGTGTTGGTTGACGGGAATTACAAGTACAAGCCGTTGTTAAAGTCCGTAGAGGCAGCTACACCCCCACTACACACAAATATTTCTCTTCCCTTAGTCTGCATGCAAGACCAGCCAGTCCCATATCAAGTAGTTGACCAAGCGAGTTCAGTTGTTAGTTGGAATGTTGCAAAGTTTAAAACTGGAAAATAATGAAGGAATTAAGTAAATGGTTGATACTGTGATGTCATGAGAGGCAGATTCTTAAACTTGCTCTGCCAGGGACTACAGGCCATCATGGCCACTCAGTTTGGAACTACAAAGCCCTGATAAGACAGCCTGAGAGGCAGTTCCTGCCCAGCTGGCATTGATTTGACTGATTTTGAATTGACTGAGAGAGGAAGTGTGTTTGTTGGAGCTCTCTAAAAGTTTCTTGGAAAAAGAGAACGATAGATGGATAACTGGGACAAACAAGGCCATGTTTTTTGTGCTTTATATTGAACTTTCAGATACTTGGAAGCCCTTTTTTGAGTTTGCCTCCTGAGACAAATCCTTGTTAAAAGTGTAAAGAATTTTTTTTTTTTTCAATCCAGTCTGGTTTGTGGATCAAGTCTCACCACCCACGTTCCACATGGCATGAAGGTAGGGTTCCCAAACTCTTGTGACACCACAGTACAGCCTAAATATAATTAGCAACAAGGCAATACCAAGGGTGACAGAGGGAGAAAAAAGCAGTCGTGATTAAAAGAAAGAACACACTGAAATATCCCAACTGTCTGTTAGATATGACGAAAAGAGAAAGATGAGTAATGTAATGTAATTTAATTTTCACATTTATTTACACATTTCACATTTGTTCAGTTTTCAAATTAAAATTTTGATAGTTTTAAAAAAAACTTCACTAGTCTTTACTCAAAAAAAAAAAAAAGCATGGAAATATATGTAGCAAACAGTGAGTGTAAAATCACAGTTTCTGTTTCACAGTAAACAACTGAATGACAACAAGGTAGCATATTAGCTCAATGATCATCTCTGGATAGGTAGCAGAGCCTTTTAGGGGGAAATCTGTGGTGTTCCCTGAGAGAAAACCAGAAATAATAATGATGAGCTTTGAAACTGTGTTGGAGTGACATTTAACCTCAGCAATGACTGGTCCAGGTTACATCATTAAGCCTAGCGGTAGAGCCTTTATCCAGGTGTCATACAAAGGCTTCTGTGTGCTGATTGCTTTCTACTATGTAGTTATGGTCTGGTTGGCACGGATGCCGTACTAATGAGATGGCTGAATATAATTTAGATTTGATGGTATGAGGAACTTACCACTAAATGGCAAACATATTTAAAGGGCATCTACTATTTCACTCATGTCAATGGCCAGTAATGGCTTGGCAAATAATGTTACCACCAAACTTACCAGTCAAATAGACCTAAGTTAATATTGGTCTGAGCATGTAAAACATCAAGTCTATTGAACCTATTGTTGATTGTTTAGGGGACTACTTTTCACTTTAACATAGTGAGCACTGAAGACATGCTATATGAGTGTCATGCGACTGTACCCTTTTAAAACTAAGCTGCTCAATTTATCTCCTGAAGAGACTGCAACCACAGACTAGGACCACAATTAGACAGCTTGTCTGTAACTTCAGTTCATTATTCATTGTTTGCTTTATTGGAAAGGGTTCTTTTTAAAATGGATAATTGTTAATGTCTTCTTTTAATGTATTCTGACGTCTGTATTTATAAGTAATTCATTAATTCATCCTAATTAGTCCGTAACTAATCCTTTATGAGGTGTGAGAGTTTTTTTTGAATGCTTTTATGAAGGTTGTTATTGATGTATTAACTGACATTTAGGAGGTCCCTCAATAGGATCGTTATTAGTCACAAGCTAATTACCCTTTCCTCATTATTAAAACAGACATCTCTCTCACTTTCTCTCCTCTGCCCCCATGGAGAATGACTGTACGTGACTTTACACGAATGCAAAGCTACACTCATAATCAGCAAAACGATGCGAGTTTCATCCGGTATATCAATCGTGCTAGAGGGCATATATACTATATATGATTAAAGCAGGAACGGTGAGTACAAACCAGGACCAGCGCAAACAACCGACTAATGTGCAAACAGTAATGTGTTGTGTTCTCTCTTTTCATACCCAAATATGTCTACTTCAAGTCATTGGTGAAACAGTATTAAAGTACAAAATCAATTTAGAGTTTAATGAGATAACTGAACATGGAAACATTAGATGCCAGCCTCTCTGATGGTAACTGATGGTCATAAAATCTGAATCCCTCGTGCATTAAAATAACAAAACGCACATTGAGTAAACTTTCTTCTTTATTTATCACAGTTGGGGTTTGTAAAGCTTGTCTGCTGCGTGCACAGCTTTTCTCTGAGGGTGAACGAGCCACTCGTTCCCTTGCAGGCCATTATCTGTCTACACCTGCACTCTCCCAATTTTGTCCCCGGACAACTCTGGGGTGAGCAAACTAAACGTTACAGACTCACAAATCAGCTTTTGTGTGTCTTTGCTCAGAGTAAATGCGATTTTGACCGCGGTTTTCTCCGCGGATAGCTGCTCTGCAGACGTGGGACCGATCCGCTGATCTGTGTAATTTACAGTCAGCCCTTGTGTAGTCATCTCGGCGAATACAAATACCAACAATCCATTCAGACGCATTAAAGATCAGTGAATCTTCTCAATAGCTGCTCAGCAAAGCCCACCAGACTAAAATAAATCAAAAGCCAAGTACAGTTGGGAATTGTAGCTGAAAAATGTATCAGTCTCCCAACAGCTTGATCAGAAGTGATTGTGTTTGGATACTGATAATTAAAAGCAGAAAATGTCAAAAATATTAAATTCTGTTGTGCCTTCTTTAATTAGATTTGTTTTGATTCTTTGTTCTGTGGAATACTGATCCCTTGTTATAGCTATTGAAGCAAACTGTTAAGTAAAACGTGAATAAATGGCAACTTTCTTGCAGTTATTGTTCTAAAGTTAATTGTATTAACTGCTATGCATTATTTAAACACATTCCCCAGTTGTGTGAAGCATTCAGGCTTTTTATTGAACTCGGTACTGTCTGTTTAATTGCCTGAAAGGGTTTTTTTTGCCTGCTGCAGATTCCTTCACAGCATTTAGATGTTAAAATTGCGAGTGAAAAAATCCTGTCGTGATTCTGTGGTGGTTGGAAGGTCATACTGATGACTCCGATTCAAGAGGAATTTCATGTCTCAAAAATGGAAACTGAGAAATGATGCCCGTTAGCACAGAATAAGCTCTGTAGCCTATATATTGCTTTAGTCTAATTCATTAGGCCATTGCAACCAACAGCAGAATTAGGTTTGGCCTGCTGCTGCGTGTGCTTATGGTCACTGTAGTTCATATGTGCCTGTAGTGGCTCGTAGTTTGGAAAATAGGCACTGGCTCATGTGATTGAGTTTCCCATGCAGTGCTTCCTGTACGTGTGGGAGGCACTGCAAAACAGATCCCCCCCCTCTCAACACCCCAATAGGGCACTAACCCCTTGCACACAAGGGAAAAAAATACAAGATTGTCCCATGGGGAACGCATGTACTGTAGTTGTAAATCAACAAGACGGGAAAAACGCCTACTCTGTGCCCTACAGTTCTCTGTACATACAGATTCCAGTTTTTACTCTACATACTGTAGAATCACACTACTGCTTACTGTTGTCCTGACAGTTATTGGTAATTACGGTCATTGTTGTGTACATATCTGCCTTTTTATTGGTTAATTATGGTGCTTGATGCTGCAGTGGTCATATGAAAACAGGCCCACATGCAAATCCAGAAAGGAGTCTTACGGGGGAATCTCACGTCTCAACCCATTTTATGCTTTGAGAGACCGTGGTTTTGACATGAGGTGAATACTGATAGACCACTGATAGACCCCCCCCCCACCCCACCCCCCCATTTTGAGTTGCGTGTGTCTCTGCTGGCATTCCCTTGATTTAACACCGTGCGTTAGAAGTTCATAATCCTTGTCAAGTCTTGGATTTCTCTGCTGCTCCTCAGTTCTCCCTCGCTCTGTTAAAACTGCCGAGTGTTTGGTTAAAGAACTTAAGAAGATAAGACTTGTGGGAATGAGAGAGGGATTTGTGGTCTGCTGGGACTCTCATCCTTGAGCGCCGTACAACCTCGTGCCTGCATCATGCTGCTTCTCGCAAGTGACCTCCGGGCATTCTGTTGTGTTTCCTGGGGGGATACTGGACAATTCCAGACATATTTGGTGATATCCACTGCCAAATGTTAGCTTGTACTTGTCTCCGTGTGTTTTTTTTGTTAATGTGTAGAGTAAAATCAGACATTACTGTGGATGTACGTACATAGCTAGTGTTGGATTATTCAGACTTGTACACACACCCTTTGATTTAGAGGTGCATTATTACATTTGTAAATTTTGTACTTGACAGTCAGGGCAGACTGTCAAATGGATTAGATTATTTACCTGACTGTCATGTACCGTACATCATTATTTTAAAAACCACAGGGGGACATGCATGCACTTAAGGATACGGTAGGAACCCCACTGCATTGATCCAAACTCAAGGAGAATATTGGCAAGCTGCAAAATGCACCTAATAGACAGAGCCAAAAAAGTTCATTTCTAAGTAGCATCAGTGCCACAACATATTTTATGACCACTCGCCAAAGATTTAATGTGGAAGTAACATCATAGTAGAGAAATGAAGTTTTCTTTTGAGGAAGAAGAGGAGTAGATACTGTATGCCTCTGTAGTCAAATTCTTAGCTGGAATGCTTGTTTTTACAGCAACTGTAACTTCCTTTGGCCTCATTCGTCAGTACCAGGGCGCTGTGCGACCTGCTCGGTCCTGTAATGGGTACCAGCTTCCATGCTGCCCCACAGCTTTCCATGTCGGTGGTGGTCCCCTGGCGATTCATTATTTCTTCATGGCTAACCGAGGAGCCGCCGGAATTACAGCTCTCTTCTGTCTCCGAAACCAGCCATGCTTGATCCCAAACAATAGGTTGCATTAGCTATAACCCTGAGATGGCTGTTCAGGGCCGCGGTTAATTACAGCACCTCAGATATAGAAAATGGCTTTAATGTGATTTGGACAATTTGCTAAGTGGGATATCCTCCAACAATTGACGGACCTTGGTTCATCGCCTCTTCCCTGCCGTGAAGCCGCTTGCGTCTTTGTAAGGTGAATTGCGGCGGCGATATGGGACTCGGGGGGGATTGCAGGTTTGAATCCCCACTGGGACCTGGGTCTTGTGCCTAATATTGAGATTACTGTTGATAGTCAGCAGTGTGGCGATACTCTGCGTCAGTGGTAACCAACCCTGTTCCTGGAGATCTACCATTCTGTAGGTTTTTCACTCCAACCCTAACAAAGGACACCTCATTCAACAGCTTGTTGAGCTGTTAATTAGTAGATGCAGGTGTGCCAAATTAGGGTTGAAAGGAAAACCTACAGGATGGTAGATCTCCAGGGACAGGGTTTGTAAACACTGCTCTATGTTATGAGTGGCATATAAATTCAGTGTAGTACATTACAAAATTGTGCCAGTGTCAGTTGTCTTGAATAATAGTGTTCTCTATGCAGATATTGAATGAAATGTTCAACATGTACCTCTTTAAGGAATTGCTCATAAAAAGAGGATATTCTAAAGCATGCGTCAGGTATTTCAAGATGGTTTTTTTTCTTGAAAAACAGACGACTCAGCGTTTTATTAAATGCGTGAATAACCCAGAAGTGCCTCTGAATATGCAATTATGAAAAGGACTCTGATGCTGTTGAGCAGTGTGGAGTACTCGCAAACATGACATTGCTCAAGTGGTTTCTCTTGTTCCATTAATTGCATCTTCATTAAAATGGCAGGCTGAAGTTCAGACTGTACTCATGGGAGTTTGGGCATATCCAGGCTATATTTGCATTTGAAACAACGCTTCTGTAAACCTCATGAAACTCGAGTGCTTCAGTTGCTGAAGAAGAACTCTCGACCCAACACTCTCTGCCCATTATCATCCAATTTTGTGAATCTCCAGGTTGCTACACAGATCAGGGCCTGAGTGTAACGGCTTGAGGAAGATTTAGACCGGTCTCAGTGTGAAGGATGCCTCAGCTTCACCTGTCACCCACAGAGAAAGTGGTCTATGTTCTGGGCACTACATAATTTTTCCAAATGCTCTTCAGGGAAGACACAGTCCTTAAATGTTTTAATCTTGGAAGGTCAAAGATTATTTTTATTTGCTTTTATACAATCCCGACTGTCAATTCCAATTCTTGTCTAATTCATTATTTTGACAAGAACTGCCACATTTATCCATGTGCTGATGTTGCAGATCTAGCAGCCAGCTTGCTCACTTGAACATTAAAACCTGTGCTTGCCAATGTTGTCAAGTAACACTAGCAATCACTTACAAGAGCATCTGCAGCAGTTTTTATGTGGACATAAAACATTTAGAAAATAATTTTCTCAATATGATTAAACGCGAGTGCCTTGCTTGAAGGCACAGCCTCTCTCTCTGTCTCTGTCTCTCTCTCTCTCTCTCTCTCTCTCTCACATGCTCTCTCTCCCTCCCTCTGTCTCTCTCTCTCTCTCCCTCCCTCCATCTCTCTCTGTCTCTCCCCCCCTCTCTCTCTCTGAGGGAGTTTTGTGTCGCTCTTTTCTGTTTACATTATTACGTAGCATCATTGCATAATTTCCAAACCTACAGTAGGTCGGTTCAATAGAAATGAAATACGAGTGCTTAAGGGCACAGCATCAGCGAAACCACCTGACCTGAGTCAGTGCTCGAGGCTCAGCGTAACTCTCTTCCCCCCAGACTCCGCAGCAGAAGAGCTGCTTCAGAGTGGCACGGTGGGTAGCGTCAGGGCAGCAAGAGCCGGTATAGCTCAAGCCCTCTCGGTGCCTGTAGGGTTTTCTGTGGGTGCTTCAGGGTCCTCCTAACACCCAAAAGACAATGCCGGGCCAAGGGTTATCCCATTCCTTGTGAGCGGGCTGGCTTCGTGAATGCTGCCTCATTGCCAGTGGTTTGTGAAGGCACAGAATATGGCATGTATTATGTATTTTTGTTTTGTTGTTGTTGTTTTACAGTAAACCAACATCAAGCTATCCGATTCAAGGATGCATTTTGTCCCGCCGTTTGACAGGAGAGTGGTAAAATGGCAGTCCGTATACCCTTTAAAGCACGGGTTCTTAAATAAAGACTCAAATTATAAATACTTTCTAGGATCGGGACCCAAATGATAAATTTGTTACGTTTCAGAACCCTGTCAGATACATACATACTAGCATAGCCTAGCGCACTACAGACTCCGGGACCTACCATGTACTCCCGTGACCCATATTGGGTCCCGACCCAAAGTTAAAGAAACACTGGATAAAAAAGAAAAAAAAAAAGCTTGAACCATCAAACTCAGCATGTTGCAGCCTGAAGTACAGGACTGCCACATAAATTAACCAACAGAAAATAAGTAATGGTGTTGACCAGGGTTCTGTGGCTGAACGCACTGGTAATTGAGCATAGGGAGTCGAGAGTATAATTTAATCTGGTTCTCAATATGTGTGCCTTTTTTTAATCTACATTATTTTGATTCATTTATTAAAATGTGCCCTGACAGCGAAAAAAAGGACTTAATAATTTTGGGAACAGTTCAGTTTCTCGTCTCGCTGATTCAATGAAATACTTTTGGGACAGAACGATTAGCTGGCTGACCTTGACGCGCTGGGGAGGTTCGAGCGGACCAATTGCAGGCAGACAGCTGCGAGCGTCGGCATGTCGAATGATTACAGTTCTGGTTAACGGTTTCTGAGTGACAATCATTGTCGTCTCCTGTAAGTTAATCTTCTGAAAATAGCGTAATAAGATTTGTATTAGCATGGTGATTGATTTTTTTTTTTTTTAAAGGAGAAGGGGACAGCCTGCCCTATTTTCATATTTATCAGCCCTCCTTTCATATTTTCTTCCTTCATTCAGACAGGTATACATGCAGAGAGGGTAGCTGATAGAGAAGGAAAAGGAAGTGCCGTGGTGGGGAAACGAATCCCAGGAGGCACGTGGGGGGGCGGGTGGGGGTGGGGGGGTTTGGCAATGGTGGGAGGTTTCGAGGGGGCGAGCTCGCGTGACTGCACCAGACATCTCATCGGAGTGATTGATTTTTAACACTGTGAAATGAAAATGAGGGTGGACCGAAAGCATAATGCCCTTCTCTAAGCTCATATTTTCTAGATAAAACCCTAGATGCAGTGCACATATTTTTAGCATCAAACGAGAGTTCCCTGCAGGGGGGGCGGGAATTTGTATGCGTCGCAGATGGAATGATCCAGGCTAACCTAAATGACCTTTGTCTTCACAAACATGCTCTTGATTTACCAAGTTCTTGCATCATGTAATATTTAAACAGGAGTTATCAATGATGGATGTGACTCGGGCCTCAACCACTGTGATTTGAAGAGGCTGCTCAGGCTCTTTATCAGCTGGAGTGAGATGAAATGGGGTTTACAGACGGCATTATGCATGCGAGCGGAACACAGAAACACGCTCTCGGTAGCTCAAACCAATATAAGAACCGCACACGGTAATCATAATGGTTGAAATTGTAAACATTACATTTGTACAGGATTATTATTATGAGTTTCGTGGTGGCTGAAATGGGGAAAAAATATCCTGAAAGAACAGTAATAAAATACCTACATGCTTAAATTTGGTATTCAGAAAGAACCAGTGTCATGATGATTGGACCGAAAGTGCCTTTTAAATCTGGGAGTCTGTTATTTATTTTACTTTAATATGTTTTCTGTTGCTTCAATATACCAAGGAAGTGCTGCACACAGGAAAGGTAACAGATTGAGAGATTAAACATTTTCTGCAGTGTATTGCATGCCTACCAAAGCCTTCAGCAGACCATTTAGAATTCTTGTTTTCAAAAGCCAAATCATTAACGTGTATAGTTATGATTCCCAGTCATTCTTCTGGTCCTTCAGCGTTCTTCCTCAAAGAGCCCATGCCTCATCTGATACTAAAAAATTATATTCTGAACATTTTCAGCATTTACATTTTTCAGATCAGAGGTATTACGAGCTGCGCATTTACCGCCTCCTCTCATATCTCCAGATGTATGGCGGTAGATACTACTTAAACATCAGCATGTTGAAATTGAAATGCTAAAGACGCACGCTTTCACCGGTGCTTAATTTAACTTGTAAATCACAAGGATTTTCATATTTTATTTTAATCTGGCCTTCTTCTTTTTTTTTTCTTTGAAAGATCCACATATCCAGTCCTTTGCTTGTCTGATGTTGTCTGAGAGCGCCACGGCTGGACTCCAGCTGGTGCTAGCTCCGCGGTTTGGACTGCAGGTGTGGAAAACAGTCGCCGGTTTGAAGGAAAGTCTATGAAATAACCGCGCGCCTCATTTGAAGTGCTGCATATGCAGGGTGCGGATGGCACAGCGGTAACTCGAGAGGAGAAACCTGCCACTTCCAAATTGGAAGGAAAAAAAAAGAAGCAGAAGAAACGTATCGATAAAAAAGTCCCCATGTGATAAATGTACAGCGACAGCACAGAAGTGTGCCGCTTGCATAAACACTGATAATAATGAGGGCACCGCGTAAAACTGCAATCGATCAACGGTGATTTTGTTTGCTATGTTTGTTTTAATGTAATGCAGTCTATTGCAAATTTTGCTTTGACAGTCTAACACGCAAAATAAATATAAATGCAAATTTTCCACGTTCCATGATTAGGACACCCGTTGCTACTTTAATAATGCTGTTTTGAAAATGTTCTACTGTCAGTATTCTCAGTTTATTAGGCATAATTGTTGATTGAAAGTTTGGTTTTGGCCTTTTCAGGAGTAGCCTGTGTGTTTTGATTAAAGCTTTAAGCATTCCAATACTTGAAGGCCCTTCTGCCTTGAAGAAATGATGACACCTTATGCCCCAGCTTGACCTTTGTGCTCAGAAAATGAGAATCTATCATATCAGGAATCATAACATATAGAAATGCAAGGTAATTGCTTCTTTTCAAATTCAATAGAAAAAAATGCATTTTGCATGTAACCTATTGCGTTATGCATTTGCCTTTGGATGTGCAACTTGCTATTCAGAACTCAGGTACACTTCGGTTTGAATTGATTTATATGAATTGATTAATTAAACAGATTATTTTTAATCAATAGTCTTTCTGTCCATTCTAGTGTTTATTCCATTTAGCTGATGCTCAAAAATTACTGTGTCTCCAAAGACGGGAGCCTCGATAAAATGTAAATTTTTCTAATAAAATTAAATCGGCCACATCAAAGCAGGGGTTAGATTGCAGGTTTCAGAAAAGGAAAGAAAAACATAAAATAAGAGGGAGCCAAAGAAAATGAATCATCGAGAGGATAAGCTGCTTCCAGACTTTATTCATCGTGATATCCTTCTCCTCACCAAAAAAGAAAAAAACCTTAGAAATAAATAACGGTGTGGCTGAGCGGTTTCCTTCTGGACCCTGATCTGAGAGAGGCTCTCATAATTGGCGGCTGACTGATTGAACCTGTCTCCCCGTGAAGGTTTTATTGGATTTGCCTACGCTGAATCAGCCTCTTTCCCCCAGCCCACTGCTGGGCGCCCCAAAACAGGCAGAGAAACCTCAGTGGGTACCCGGCCTCCTCTTTTGATGCAGACACCTCTGATATTCAAATAGGGGGTTGGCTGAGAAGGAATTTGGCAGCGTTGGGGGGTGGTGGGGGAATGGCGGGGAGGGGGGGGGGGGAGGCATATCCTGTGTCTAAAATTCTCTGATAAAATGGATACATGCAAAGCCCTTCTTTTAGTTCTTGTTCAGAAAGGGTGGAGAGAAATGAGGAAATGGAATGTGGAGCCTTAAACCGTCCCTCGTTGACACATTTGAGGAATGCTTCCTGTTTTGCATGGACGGAAACACTGGATATTTATTCCACGCTAATGACTTTATGGGCCCTGCTACAAACACTGGGGCGCCTGTCGGTACATGAAAGGGACGCGTTCAAAGCAGGTTCAGAGATGTACGCTGGAAACGTGTGCTTTCGGTGTGCCATTTCCTGTAAATAAGTGGCTGTGTCACAAAGCCATGCTCCTTCATGTTTGTTCATGTACTGTAGTCTTCTCTCTCTACTTTTATACGACTGTCCATCCTACCAGTATGCAAATTGCATACTTGCTTAAACATTTTTGAAAATATATATATAAATAAAGAATAGAATAAAGAATATAGAATAAAGTCAGAATTCTGAGATTAAAGTCAGAAATCTTTCACATGTGACCGTAATCCTCTTCCGTATGTACGTGATGGTCACGATCATCTGTAAGATTGTAGGGTGGTCAGGACTTGTGATGTATGGTGTGAGCAGCTGGATAAAAATGACTTTTTTCGTCATGGTGTAAGTCATGCATAGAAACCAGAACATGTGTGATGCATAGCATTTTGTAGGCGCCAGTCAGAAAATACAGTACCGGTTGTGTATTCAATTAGCAAGTACAAGCAAAAAGCACTACAAAAATTCATCAATGGCTTTTTTTTTTAGCCCAAATAAATGCTCCAGGGGTAACACTGCAGAGCAAAAAGTACGAACATGGCACCTGTTGTTGATTAAACCTTAAATTCTCCCTTGGCTGAATTATGTGCACTGCTCCTTAAGACGATCAATAAACTAACTTGATTTCTTTTCCACCCATTATTCTCACTTGGTTACTGTTGTGTGTCATGTTATTGTCAATGTTGTACATCATGTTTTATTGTCAGAGTCCACATATTGACACTCAAGCATCTAACCACAAATTGTACAAAATGACTGGAAAAAGTTTGACGTGAAGGGAGAACATTGCTTTTCTGGGAATAAGGGATGTATCTACTCTTAGAACAGAGTAAAGGCCACAGCGAAGGGCTTTCTGAAGATTCCTTTAATGCTGGCCTCGTGGATTCTAAGAAATGGACTAAGAAATAACTTTTTATTAATATTATTTATCCTTTACTTTCAACTAAGTTCATTTTTTTAGCGAACATATTTTAGTAAGTATTATGTATAATGGCAGCACTAGATTTTTGCATCATTTGGAAGCTGACTTTAGCCAGCTTATTGTCACCAGTCATTCAATCACCTGTGCTGGTTTCACGGCTATAAGCTAACTGGTTTCATCTGATTTTACTCAAAAAACGTCGTTGCTTTCTTGATCTGTGTGTCTCCGGGTCAATTTCAGTGTGAAATATAGTTTTAAAGGTTTTAAAACAAGCTAGCACCAGAGCTCCGTTGGACTACTGAGACCATAGCTGTGGCAGTTTGGAGACTGCTTTGTGTTAGCTTTCATGATCAATATCAATGCCGAATTCAACGCAAAATATAGTATTGATGCTTTCAAATGTGAGATGACAAGGTAGTACTGGAGCTTTGCGTTGCTAGGAGGTCTAGCTTCAGCAACAGCCATCTCAGCAGTTCCATTACCTCTGCTTTTATCTGTGTAACCCCGCCCACCCAGGTTTTACAGACAGGCAGGCAGGACGGAGAGCTGTCCTGGTTGGTTGTGAAGATTCAGGCAAAGGCAAAGTTTACCTTGTTGCTATGGCATTGCGTTTCATTAACAAGCTTACCTATTATGCCCATAGTCATTGGTTGATAGGGGACGAGTCTGTGGCAGCAAATTCATCATAACAAATATTGTAGTGGAAGGTACAAATCATGTTGCCATGTTAAAATTAAAATAAACAATATAGTGACTAGTTCAAGTAGCCTATATATTCAACTAACAGTCAACCGATTGCATGTCCGACAGCTCGCAACATAATTAGCAGATATGCATTTAGACAGACTTCTAATTATTCGGCTGGAAAAACTATGGCTGACAGCAAGAAATGTGATGCTATGTTGTGCTGGAAATGAAAACTGAACCGGATACGAGAACAGTTTTTACGTCTTTCCCAAGTGGTTCATGAAAGAAAAAACAATATTAAAGGGACATTTGGAGTCAAGATCACTTCAAAAGCCAAGAAAGGTGTGGGAGCATAAATGCTATCACATTGATGCTGCTTTTCCACTTCTGTCCACTTTACTATAATCGTAACACCCTTGTGATTGGGGTGATACCTTCAAGCTTAATGTTATTCACAAGTCCTAAAGTTAGCGCCCATTATTTTTGAGTGTCTCCTAAATTTGCACGTTAGGTTTAACCTTAAGATATTTCGTGCATACACAGTCACAGGGTCATGCATGTGCAGTGTAGATTAATCATACCTTATTATCAATGTGCTGTCTCATTAAGATAGATTCATGATAGTGGTGTTCAGTATGGGAAAAAAAATCAATAATGAAACTAACGATATTGGTACAGGCAAACATTCCAAGTGCAAGAATCATACAGTTCTGTGTCCTTGACTAATTTTACACCTATGCAGTATTTCCTCAGAATTTCAGAGATTAGCATAGATTTTCTAAAAGCGTGCTGTTACTCATTAACTTTCCGATTGCCATTCTGATCACAGCAGGCTATGCATTTCCGTGGTCCCACAAGCCTTGATTGTGCTATTTATTAGAATACTTATCGCGCTACTTCAGCCGATCCAAATCATCGCTTTTATTTTTTTTTGCATAATTATTCATGCATGCCACAAATTAACCGGGCTGCCTAAAAATAAAAAAAATAAAATAAATAAATAAACAGCATGTGAAAAATCAAAAACCATGCACGTGCTAAATCAGACGTGAGTAATGGTCACTTACCACTTTATTGATAACAGCAAGTTAAGTGCACATTTTTGGGGAGCAGAACAGTACAGCAAGATTGTACAAAATTGAAACCAAGAGTTTTAAAATAATCAAAAGTTCACATGCTGGCCGGTCTATTGACTATTCTCTATTCTGGAGCACTGACATGCATTTCCCAGGCCGCTTTGGTTTTCTTGTGTGTTCTGTCAAAGTAACGGGGTATTGATCTCCTTGAAACAAATTTTCGAACACAAAAAATCCCTCAAGCTTTGTTCCTGCCTTCCCCGGAATTCTGAAAATAAATTACCTGATTAAAATTCATCTTATGTCAGTCAGTCAAATAGCTTAATTCTGCTCTGATACAGGAATGTGTGTGTGTATATATATATATATATTTGTAAGAACTTCAGGTAGAGAAAAATTCAATTAATATATGCGCATTTATTGAAAAACAAACCAAAGTACAAACTTTTTAAATTTATACCTATTATAACACAAAAATATTACTTTTACTTAAACATAATCTTTCACAGCTTTCCTTGAAATAACCTCCTTTGGCTGTAATTACAATTAAATTCATTATTTTAAGTCTATCCAATCATTTTGCAAAATGAGTGGTGGAGGCATGGGAGGGAGGATGAAGGGTTAATTAAATTGAGTGAAATTTTGTCTACCTTATTTTTTTTTTAAACCTCAGGTTGCCCAATACATTTAGCCTGTAGTGTAAGAAAAATAGACACTAAAGTGAGAAATATGGCAAAGGAGCTAGGCATCGGCATATGGGGCCAAGTAAACATTGTTGCAGGAAGACCATCAGGCAGAAGACAAATACATTGTGTCGCAAGAGAAACCATCGTAAAACTGCACCACAACTATAGAACTCATGCAACTACAGAGAAACCAGACTACAGTGAAATGGCAACTACGATCTGGTTTGTACAAACAGCACATAGCCTTTGCTATGTGCTGTTAACAAGAACAAAGTATTCAGTCGAGTTCTTCCTGTAGTTGTGGTGCAATTTTAGAACTAGATGCCAAGTTGTGTCTAAGATTATTTTTAAAGTAAAGCTCTAAAAATAAATATATATGTGCATATATTTACTGAATTCTTCTCTACCTAAGGTTAAAAAAAAAAAAAACCCACAGGTGGCCAAATACTTTTGGCCTGTACTGTATATGCATACAATGAGCTCCATAATTTTAATTAACAAAACGTAAAAGCAAATCACATGTATTTAAAGTGCAGATTCTCGGTTTTAATAAAATGTATTTTTATACATTTTGGTTTCACCATGTAGAAATGACAGTACTCTATATACATAGCCCCACATTTCAAGGCACCATAATGTTTGGGACAAATTTCTTCCAGGCGTTTCTGATTAGTCATGTGAGTTCAGTTGTTTCCTTAGTGCAGATATAAGCGAGTGGTCAGTATCACTCTCTGTAGTCTTGATTCTAGGCTTTAGGTTGAATTTGGAGTCTGTTATTTCCATGTGTCAACATGAGGACCAGAGTTGTGCCAATGAAAGTCAATGAAGCCATTATGAGCCTGAGAAACAAAAAAAAACATCAGATGTAGGCCAAACCTTAGGCTTACCAAAATCAACTGTTTGGAACATCAATAAGAATAAGAGCGTGCTGCTATGCTCTAATCGCAGAGGGCCTAGTAGGCTAAGGAAGACCTCTACAGTCGATGACCAAATAATTCATACTATAATGAAGTAGAACTCCCAAACAACAGGACTACTGAACAGAAACACTCTTCAGGAGGCAGATATGGATGTGTCAGTGACTACTGTCCGCAGAAGACTTCACACACAAAACTTCAGACGCTACACTACGAGACGCAAACCACCAGTTAGCTGCAAAAACAGGGTGGCTAAGTTACAGTTTGCTAAGAAGTATATAAATGATCCTGCAGAGTTCTGGAAAAAAAGGTCTTGTGGAGATATGAGACCACGATTGACTTGTATCGAAGTAACAGCAAGAGCAAATAGTGGGAGCTGAAAAGGAACTGTCCAAGATCCAAAGAAACCCCCTCGTCTGCGAAACATGGTGGCAGGGTTGTTGTGGTTTGGGCATGTACAGCTGCCACAGGCACTGGCTCACTTCATTGATAATTTAACTGCTGTTTGCAGCAGCAGAATGAATTCTGACCTGTACAGAACCATCTTATCTGCTCAAGTTCAAGAAAATACCTCCAAATTCATTAGGTAACATTTCATCCAAAGACAATGATCCCAAACATACTGTTAAAACAATAAGTGAGTTTTTCAAAGCCAAAAACTGGAGCTGAAGGTGGCTGCAGTACATGCCTGGCAGAGACATCAGCAGAAAAGATACTCAGCACCTGGTGATGTCTATGAGTCACAGACTTCATGCAGTCATTGCATGCAAAGGATATGTGAAAATGTCCTAAACAAAACTGCTTTCATTTATATAACATTAGTATTTCCCAAACTGTATAGTGCCCTGAATTTGGGGGGTGGAATGTAAAACAAAAAGTGCTGTAATTTATTCATGGTAAAACTGAAGTGTATAAAAATGCCCTTCAATAAAAGCTGAGAATGTGCACTTTAACCATGTGAGAATTGTTTGATTAGAAATATAAAGTTGTTGAGTACACTGCCAAATCAATAGAAAATGTCACACACACACACACACACACACATTTCCATTGCATTAGTTCTAAGCATTTAAAGATATGAGAATGTGAAATATTTAACACTGACTTGCAAGATACAAGATATATTTCTGGCAACCAATCAAAGGAGCACATTGACTACTGCATTTTCAGATGATAAAATGTTGTCACAATGGGAAGAGTTCTCTAATTTATTCTGGTCTTCACCCAGAATTCTGTCAACACTTTGCCTTCAACGCAGAAAATGTCAGGGCTAAAGCCATCTAAAGCATTTTCACTGCTTTGTTTTGGATTGCAGTGGAGTTGAGAAATGTGCAAGTTTTTGAAGTGTTGCTGTGGTGGCATTCTTTTGAAATATTTTCATAAAGGGGCTATACTGTCATTTGTTTTCCCAAAACAACCCTTTTTAAACAGTAGCAATCTATAACGATATTTCACAGGGAAGCTTTGTAAATTCGGACATGAAAAATGCCTTCATTTAACATGCTATATTATAATGATTATGAACTGATATGTTTGGGGCATTCTTATAACTGGAACAGACACATTGTGAGTCTCATATGAGTCCAGACTTAGCTTATTGGTTAGACAACACCAACAGCAAATCAATTTTTTCACAAAATACTGTTATAATTGCTTGCAGCCTAAATCTAAATCCTAATTGGATCCCTAGTTCTAAAGTTAAATGTAACCTTGGTTGTTCTATTTAAAAAAGAAAGGCTACATGAAGAGATGTATTGATTTTTCGTGCCAGCCCCACCTATGTGCACATTTCACGCATTGGGGCTTCATTACCTTTAATATTTAGGCCCTGAATGTACTAAGGATACATTGGTCCTGTGGTTCGTAGCTTGTCATTAACCTCCAAATTTTCAATGGAAGATTTCCAAAGGTACTTCAGGTGGTTCACCCAGTCAAGGCATTTGCTCTCAGGGTAATTGTGCAGCTCTCAGATCCTCTACCCTGTCTAGTTGAAATCCTGGTTAACAGGAGGTGATCCCAGTAGTGTGGTGGTTAACTGGCCACGGTGCTGTGCAGAAAGAGAGTTTCAGTTGGTGGAGTCGTCCCTGTCTCGTCGTGCTCTGCTCTGCTTGACCAGACACATGCGGCTGGTCTGCACCAGTTGCACTGGCTCCGCTGGCCTTTGCCACATTGAGCGGGCATATCAGCCGGTGCACTAAAACTTGAAACTGACTACACAGATTTTGGACAAAGCGCACACTGGTGTGTACTCCAAGAAATCGATGGGTTGCATAAATATTGTGTTGCAATCATGGCGCAAGCTATCAATTAAACTTCGGTATTCCAAATTGCTGGTGCAAAATAGTGACTTGTGTTTATAACTGAGCACAGTGGTTAAAGTCATTCAAATCAAAACAAACTGACTTATGAACTTCTGAGCAAATTGATTAAATAATACCGTGCCACTCTTTCATCTCAATTTGAAAGCCAGTATATTTGTAAAGGTTTGGCTGGTGATTACAGAAACACTTGTTGCTATCTTTTAGATTTCTCAATTTCAGTTCCATGTGCTTTGTAGATTGGCAGATTGTCTTAATTTATTCCTGAATTGAAAACTGATAATTTGGGAACTTTCTAAAATAACTTAGCCTTCCATTATGTAGACTAATTGAAGAAAGCTCTGTAAGCCTGACTTCATCCATTGTCATAGGGTTT